>NW_022329802.1:2996-14130 GCF_002776525.5 Piliocolobus tephrosceles | reverse complement strand
TATATACCCAGTAATGGGATTGCTGGATCAAGTGGTATTTCTGGTTCTAGATCCTTGAGGAGTTACCACACTGTCTTCCACAATGGTTGAACTAATTTACATCCCCACCAACAGTGTAAAAGTATTCCTATTTCTCCACATCTTCTCCAGCATCCACTGTTTCCTGACTTTTTAATGATTGCTATTCTAACTGGTATGAGACGGTATCTCATTGTGGTTTTGATTTGCATTTCTCTAATGACCAGTGATTATGCGCTTTTTTTTGTATGTTTGTTGGCTGCATAAATGTCTTTTTTTTTGAGAAGTGTCTGTTCATATCCTTTGCCCACTTTTTGATGAGGTTGTTTGTTTTTTTAATGTAAATTTGTTTAAGTTCCTTGTAGATTCTGGATATTAGCCCTTTGACAGACAGGTAGATTGCAAAAAGTTTCTCCCGTTCTGTAGGTTGCCTTTTCACTCTGATGATAGTTTCTTTTGCTGTACAGAAGCTCTGTAGTTTAATTAGATCCCATTTGTCTGTTTTGGCTTTTGTTGCCATTGCTTTTGGTGTTTTAGTCATGAAATCTTTGTCTGTACCTGTGTCCTGAATGGTATTACCTAGGTTTTCTTCTAGGGTTTTCATGGTTTTAAGTCTTACATTTAAGTCTTGAATCCATTTTGAGTTAAGTTTCCTATAAGGTATAAGGAATTTCAGTTTTCTACATATGGCTAGCTGGTTTTCCCAACCCATTTATTAAGTAGGGAATCTTTTCTCCATTGCTTTTGTCAGGTTTGTCAAAGATCAGATGGTTGCAGATGTGTTGTGTTCTTTCTGAGACCTCTGTTTTGTTCCGTTGGTCTATATATCTGTTTTGGTACCAGTACCATGCTGTTTTGGTTACCGTAACCTTGAGGTATAGTTTGAAGTCAGAAAGCATGATGCCTCCAGCCTTTTATATTTATTTTTATTTTTATTTTTTGCTTAGGAAATTTTTTTGTTATATGGGTTCTTTTTTTTGTTCCATATGAAATTTAAAGTAGTTTTTCTAACTCTGTGAAGAAAGCCAGTGGTAGCTTGATGGGGATAGCATTGAATCTATAAATTACTTTGAGCCATATGGCCATTTTCACAATATTTATTCTTCCTATCCACAAGCATGGAATGTTTTTCCATTTGTTTGTGCCCTCTCTTATTTCCTTGAGCAGCGGTTTGTAGATCTCCTTGAAAAGATCCTTCACATTGCTTGTAAGTTGTATTCCTAGGTATTTTGTTCTCTTTGTAGCAATTGTGAATGGGAGTTCCCTTGTGATTTGACTCTCTGTTTTCCTATTATTGGTGTATAGGAATGTTTGTGATTTTTGCACATTGGTTTTGTATCCTGAGACTTTGCTGAAGTTGCTTCTCAACTTAAGGAGTTTTTGGACTGAGTTAATGGTATTTTCTAAATATATAATTATGTTATCTGCAAGCAGAGACAATTTGACTTCCTCTCTTCCTATGTGTACACCTTTATTACATTCTCTTGCCTGATTGCCCTGGCCAGAACTTCCGATACTATATGTTAAATAGGAGAGGTGAGTTAGGGCATCTTTGTCTTGTGCCATTTGTCAAAGGGAATGCTTCCAGCTTTTGCCCATTAAGTATGATATTGGCTGTGGGTTTGTCATAAATAGCTCTTATTATTTTGAGATATGTTTCCTCAATACTGAGTTTACTGATAGAATTTAGCATGAAGGGGTGTTGAATTTTTGGAAGGCCTTTTCTGCCTCTATTGAGATAATCATGTGTTTTTTATCATTGGTTCTGTTTATGTAGTGGATTACATTTATTGATTTGCATATGTTGAACCAGCCTTGCATCCCAGGGATGAAGCCGACTTAATCATGGTGGATAAGGCTTTGTGCACTGCAGGATTCAGGTTGCCAGTATTTTATTGAGGATTTTCACATTGATGTTCATCAGGGATATTGGCCTCAAATTTTCTTTTTTTGTTATGTCACTGCCAGGTTTTCGTATCAGGATGATGCTAGCCTCATAAAATGAGTTAAGGAGGATTCCCTCTTTTTCTATTCTTTGGAATAGTTTCAGAAGGAATTGTACTAGCTCCTTTTTGTACCTCTGGTAGAATTCGGCTGTGAATCCCTCTGGTCCTGGGCTTTTTTTGGTTGGTAGACTATTAATCGTTATCTCAATTTCAGAACTTGTTATTGATCTATTCAGGGATTCCACTTCTTTCTGGTTTAGTCTTAGGAGGGTGTATGTGTCCATGAATTTATCCATGTCTTCTAGATTTTCTAGTTTATTTGCATAAAGGTGTTTATAGTATTCTCTGATGGTAGTTTGTATTTCTGTGAGTCAGTGGTGATATTCCCTTTATCATTTTTTATTGTGTCTATTTGATTCTTCTCTCTTCTTCACTAGTCTGGCTAGTGGTTTATCTATTTTGTTAATCTTTTCAAAAAACCAGCTCCTGGATTCATTAATTTTTGAAGGTTTTTTGTGTCTCTATCTCCTTCAGTTGTGCTCTGATCTTAGTTATTTCTTGTCTTCTGCTAGTTTTTGAATGTTTGCTCTAGCTTCTCTAATTTTTTAAATTGTGATGTTAGGGTGTTGATGTTAGGTCTTTTGCACTTTCTCCCGTGGGGATTTTAGTGCCATAAATTTCCCTCTAAACACTGCTTTAGCTGTATTCCAGAGATTCTGGTATGTTGTGTCTTTGTTCTCATTGGTTTCAAAGAACATCTTTATCTCTGCCTTTATTTTGCTATTTTCCTAGTAGTCATTCAGGAGCAGGTTGTTCAGTCTTCATATAGTTGTATGGTTCTGAGTGAGTTTCTTAATCCTGAGTTCTAATTTGATTGCACTGTGATCTGAGAGACTGTTTGTTATTATTTCCATTCTTTTGCATTTGCTGAGGAGTGTTTTACTTCCAATTATGTGGTTAATTTTAGAATAAGTGCGATGTGTGGCTGAGAAGAACGTATATTCTGTCGATTTGGGGTGGAGAGTTACGTAGAAGTCTGTTAGTTCTGCTTGGTCCAGAGCTGAGTTCAAGTCCTGAATATCCTTGTTAATTTTCTGTCTTGTTGATGTAATATTGACAGTGGGGTGTTAAAGTTTTCCACTATTATTGTGTGGAAGTCTAAGTCTCTTTGTAGGTCTCTAAGAACTTGCTTTATGAAACTGGGTGCTCCTGTATTGGGTGCATATATATTTAGGATAGTTAATACTTCTTGTTATGTTGACCTGTTTACCATTATGTAATGCCTTTCTTTGTCTTTTTTGATCTTTGTTGGTTTAAAGTCTGTTTTATCAGAGACTAGGATTACAACCTCTGCTTTTTTTTTTTTTTTTTTTTTTGCTTTCCATTTGCTTGGTAAATATTCCTCCATCTCTTTATTTTGAGCCTATATATGTCTATGCATATGAGATGGATCTCCTGAATACAGCACACCAACGGGTCTTGAGTCTCTATCTAATTTGCCAGTGTATGTCTTTTAATTAGGGCATTTAGTCCATTACATTTAAGGTTAATATTGTTATGTGTGAATTTGATCCTGTCGTTATGATGCTAGCTGGTATTTTGACCGTTAGCTCAGGCAGTTTCTTCATACTGTCAGTGATCTTTACAATTTGGTATGTTTTTGCAATGGCTGGTACTAGTTTTTCCTTTCCATATTTAGTGCCTCCTTCGACAGCCCTTGTAAGGCAGGCCTGATGGTGAAAAAATCTCTCAGCATTTGCTTGTCTGTAAAGGATTTTATTTCTCCTTCGCTAATAAAGCTCAGTTTGGCTGGGTATGAAATTCTGGTTTGAAAATTCTTTTTTTAAAGAATGTTGAATATTGGACTCTACTCTCTTCTGTCTTGTAAGGTTTCTGCAGAGAGATCTTTTGTTAGTCTGATTGGCTTCCCTTTGTGGGTAACCCGACCTTTTTCTCTGGATTCCCTTAACATTTTTTCCTTCATTTCAACCTTCGTGAATCTGATGATTATGTTTCTTGGGGTTGCTCTTCTCAAGGAGTATCTTTCTGGTATTCTCTGTATTTCCTGAATTTGAATGTTGTCCTGTCTTGTTAGGTTGGAGAAGTTCTGGATAATATCCTGAATAGTGTTTTCCAACTTGGTTCCATTCTCCCCATCACTTTCAGGTACACCAATCAAACATAGGTTTGGTCTTTTCACGTAGCCTCAAATTTCTTGGAGGTTTTGTTCATTCGTTTTCATTCTTTTTTCTCTAATCTTGTCTTCATGCTTTATTTCATCAAGTTGATCTTCAAACTCTGCTATCCTTTCTTCCACTGGATCGATTCAGCTGTTGTTACTTGTGTATGCTTCACAAAATTCTCGTGCTGTGTTTTCCAGCTCCATCAGGTCATTTATGTTCTTCTCTAAACTGGTTATTCTACTTAGCAATTTTTTCATGGCTCTTAGCTTCCTTATATTGGGTTAGAACATGCTCCCTTAGCTTGGAGGAGTTTATTATTACCGACCTTCAGAAGCCTACTTCTGTCAATTTGTCTCCATCCAATTTTGTTTCCTTGCTGGTGAGGAGTTGTGATCCTTTGGAAAAGAAGAGGTGTTCTGGTTTTTGGCATTTTCAGCCTTTTTACACTGGTGTTTCCTCATCTTCGTGGATTTATCTATCTTTGTTCTTTGATGTTGGTGACTTTTGGATGTGGTTTATGTGTTGATGTCCTTTTTGTTGATGTTGATGTTATTCCTTTCTGTTTGTTAGTTTTCGTTCTAACAGGCCTCTTTGCAGGTATGCTGGAGTTTGCTAGAGATCCACTCCAGGCACTGTTTGCCTGTGTATCCCCAGTGGAGGCTGCAGAACAGGAAATATTACTGCTTGTTCCTTCCTCTGGAAGCTTCATCCCAGAGGGGTACCTGCCAGATGCCAGTTGGAGCTCTCCTGTATGAGGTGTGTGTCTACCCCTGCTGGGAGGTGTCTCCTAGTCAAGAGGCACTGGGGTCAGGGACCCACTTGAGGAGGCAGTCTGTCCGTTAGCAGAGTTTGAGCACTGTGCTAGGAGATCTGCTGCTCTCTTCAGAGCAGGCAGGCAGGCATGTTTAAGTCTGCTGAAGCTGCACCCACTGCCATCCCTTCCCCCAAGCGCTCTCTCTCAGGGAGATGAAAGTTTGATCTATAAGCCCCTGACTGAGTCCACTGCCTTTCTGTCAGAGATTCCCTGCCCAGAGAGGAGGAATCTAGAGAGGCAGTCTGGCTGCATTGCCTTTGCCAGGCTACAGTGGTGGGCTCCACCCAGTTTGAACCTCTGGCAGCTTTGCACTGTGAGGAAAAAACCACCTACTCAAGCCTCAGTAATTGTGGACCCTCCCTCCCTCCACTAAGCTTGAGCATTGCAGGTCAACTTCAGACTGATGTGCTGACAGCAAGAATTTCAAGCTAATGGATCTTAGCTTGAAAGGCTCCGTGGGGGTGGAATCTGCTGAGCTAGACCACTTGGCTCCCTGGTTTCAGACCCCTTTTCAAGGGAATGAAAGGTTCTGTCTCACTGGTATTCTAGGCACCACTGGGATATTTAAAAAAACTCCTGCTACTAGCTCAGCGTCTGCCCAAACAGCTGCCCATTTTTGTGCTTGAAACCAGGACCCTGGTGGTATAGGCACCCAAGGGAATCTCCTGGTCTGTGGGTGGTGAAGACCATGGGAAAAGTGTCATATCTGGGCTGGAGTGGCACGGTCCCTCACAGCTTCCCTTGGCTAGGGGAGGGAGTTCCCCAACCCCTTGCACTTCCAGGGTGAGGCAACACCCCACCCTGCTCTGGCTCACCCTTCATGGGCTGCACCCACTGTCTAATAAGTCCCAATGAGATGAGCAGGGTACCTCAGTTGGAAACGCAGAAATCACCCACCTTCTGCATTGATCTTGCTGGGAGCTGTAGACTGGAGCTCTTCCTATTCAGCCATCTTGCCCAGGAATCTTCACAAAATATCTTTTATGATCACATTGAAATGAAACTACAAATCAATATAGGAAAGAAAACCAGAAAATTCACAAACACATGTAAATTAAACAACAAACACTTAAACAGAAAAACAAAAAAAAGGTCAAAGAGGTTATCACATATTAAATAAGTCAGTTTTTCAAAATGAATAAAAATGATAACACAACATACCACAATTTAAGGAACGCAGCTAAGAAAGTGCACAGAAAAAAATTTATAGCTATAAATGCCTGCATTGAAAAATAAATCAGATCTAAAAGCAATAGCCTAGTTCTACATTCTGAGGAATTAGAAAAAGAGGCATAAACAAGCCACAAGGTAGCAGAAGAAAGGAAATAATAAACAATACAACAAAGATAAATTAAATAGAATATAGAAAAATAATAGGGAGAATCAACAAAACCAAAATTTGATTATTTTAAAAGATTAATACAATTAACAAACTTTTAGCTAGGGTAACAAAGAAAAAAGAGAGAAGACACAAATAAATCAGAAATGAAAGTGGAAATATTATTGACCTTAAAGTTATAAAAATTATGACACTACTATAAAAATTGTATGCTAACAAATTATATAACCTAAATGAAATGGACACATTTCTAGAGATATAAATTACTTAACTTCACCCAAGAGGAATTAGAAAATCACAACAGATCTATGATAAGCAAATAGATTTAATTAGTAATTAAAAGCCTCTCAACAAAAAAAAATTCAGATAGCTTCACCGTTACATTTTATCAATCATTCCAAACATTTAATAAAAAGCGAACACCAGTAACAGACAAACAGCCAAATCATGAATGAACTTCCATTCACAATTGCTTCAAAGAGAATAAAATACCTAGGAATCCAACTTACAAGGGATGTGAAGGACCTCTTCAAGGAGAACTACAAACCACTGCTCAGTGAAATAAAAGAAGACACAAAAAAATGGAAGAACATACCATGCTCATGGATAGGAAGAATCAATATTATAAAAAGGGCCATACTGCCCAAGGTTATTTATAGATTCAATGCCATCTCCATTAAGCTAACAATGACTTTTTTCACAGAATTGGAAAAAACTTCTTTAAAGTTCATATGGAACCAAAAAAGAGTCTACATTGCCAAGACAATCCTAAGCCAAAAGAACAAAGCTGGAGGCGTAATGCTACCTGACTTCAAACTCTACTACAAGGCTACAGTAACCAAAACAGCATGGTACTGGTACCAAAACAGAGATATAGACCAATGGAACAGAACAGAGCCCTCAGAAATAATACCACACATCTACAGTCATCTGATCTTTGACAAACCTGACAAAAACAAGAAATGGGGAAAGGATTCCCTGTTTAATAAATGGTGCTGGGAAAATTGGCTAGCCATAAGTAAAAAGCTGAAAGTGGATCCTTTCCTTACTCCTTATACGAAAATTAATTCAAGATTGATTAGAGACTTAAATGTTACACCTAAAACCTTAAAAATCCTAGAAGAAAACCTAGGGATTACCATTCAGGACATAGGCATGGGCAAAGACTTCATGTCTAAAACACCAAAAGCAATGGCAACAAAAGCTGACATTGACAAATGGCATCTAATTAAACTAAAGAGCTTCTGCACAGAAAAGAAACTACCATCAGAGTGAACAGGCAACCTACACAATGGGAGAACATTTTTGTAATCTACTCATCTGACAAAGGGCTAATATCCAGAACCTATAAAGAACTCAAACAAATTTACAAGAGAAAAACAAACAAGCCCATGAAAAAGTGGGCAAAGGATATGAACAGACACTTCTCAAAAGAAGACATTCATACAGCCAACAGACACATGAAAAAATGCTCATCATCACTCGCCATCAGAGAAATGCAAATCAAAACCACAATGAGATACCATGTCATACCAGTTAGAATGGCGATCATTAAAAAATCAGGAAACAACAGGTGCTGGAGAGGATGTGGAGAGATAGGAACACTTTTACACTGTTGCTGGGACTGTAAACTAGTTCAACCATTGGGAAAAACAGTGTGGCAATTCCTCAAGGATCTAGAACTAGAAATACCATTCGACCCAGCCATCCCATTACTGGGGATATACCCAAAGGATTATAAATCATGCTGAAATAAAGACACATGTACACGTATGTTTATTGCGGCACTATTCACAATAGCAAAGACTTGGAATCAACCCAAATGTCCATCTGTGACAGACTGGATTAAGAAAATGTGGCATATATACACCATGGAATACTATGCAGCCATAAAAAAGGATGAGTTTGTGTCCTTTGTAGGGACATGGATGCAGCTGGAAACCATCATTCTCAGCAAAGTATCACAAGAACAGAAAACCAAATACCGCATGTTCTCACTCATAGGTGGGAATTGAACAATGAGATCACTTGGACACAGGAAGGGGAACATCACACACTGGGTCCTATTGTGGGGAGGGAGAAGGGGGGAGGGATAGCATTAGGTGATTTACCTAATGTAAATGATGAGTTAATGGATGCAGCACACCAACATGGCACATGTATACATATGTAACAAATCTGCACGTTGTGCCCGTGTACCCTAGAACTTAAAGTATATAAAAAAAGGACACAGTAATTGTTACTGAATATAGACAAAGGATAATGGTGTCAATCACTGAATTATAAATGGTGAAGGAACAAATCTCTGATGCAGAAATATTTTAAATTAATTATGCACATACTGTAGTCTAAAAGATAGGAAGCATAACTCCTCATCTGTTAGGTGTGGCCTGTGCATTTCAGAGTACAGCGTAGAAAAGAAATAAAAGAGTAACTTTACAGTGGAGAAATCCGGCAAGTACTACTTCAGCCATGTGATCCAGGTCAACATCAATACTCATAATCCATATTGATAGCATGTGCCCTTGATATTCTAGGATGTAAATAACACTTTATCTCTGTAGCTTCCCTTCTAAAACACTTAACTCCAGTGTAATCCTGAGAAATATGTCACACAAACTGTATTAACAGGACATCTACAGCATACCTTGCAAGTATTCTTCCAAACTGTGAGAGCCATCAATAACAAAGTATGAGAAGCTGTCACAGTGCTGAGGAGCCTAAGGCAACATGATTACCAAGAACAATGTGATATCCTGGATGGGATCCTGGAACAGAAAAAGGAAATTAGGTAAAAACTAAGAAAATCTGAATGAACTATATATTTTAATTAATTGTATTGTATAAATTATCAGTCTGTTATTATTTACAAATGTACCACTCAAGTGTCCAATTTTAATAATAGGAAAAATAATGTATGAGGGGCACAGTGGAAATCTGCAGTTCTGTACAATTTCTCTGTGAATCTAAAACTTGAAAAAAATAGTCTGTTAATAATACCAACACAGAAGCAAGTTGAGGCATTTGATTTTGGATTTCCAGATTAAAGACGTTGCTTCAGGGAAAGGTGCAAGATAATATATGACACTGGCACTGGAAATTTTTCTTTTCTTCTCAATTACTGGTCATTCTTGGAAAGTCAGGTGATACCCCTCAAGTAAACTTTTCCCCAAAATGGAGCTAAAAATGTACCCTGAGGGCAGACATAAATAAAAGGACCTAAAGAAGGAGAGAAATACAAAAGTCAACGTTAGTCTCTTTGCTCACTTCTGCACCTTTTCTTGTCTGTTCTCAATACATTGATTTTCTGAAGGCACTGGCCTCCTTCACCATTGCCATCTGTGTGTGATATTACCACTGCTAGTCATCACCTTCCGCAATGAGGATATTTGAACTAGATAGCTGGCAGGGTGCCGTGCCTTGAGAGGCCAGTGAGGACGGTGATTTTTGCTGACTCAGAACTCAATCTACCTCATTGAAGTGAAAGTTTAAATTAGATTTTCAAATAGCATATATGCAGTTGTGTATATCCTCATAATTTTCCCCTTCATGTGATGATTGCTTTCCAACAAGACAAAGCATTGTGACATATAATATTAACCTATGTTATATCTTTCCAGGCTTACAAGTTTCCTTGTTTTACTTTGTTATTTCTAGAAGACTTCCTTTACACTTCTCTTGATTTCTGCCATTTTTATATTAATGGTAAGAACATAATTTTATATATTATGGTAAGAACAACTTTGTGGGTACTTATATATTCTTTCAAACAAAGAATGCTATTATGTTTGCTTCCTTCTGAGGTAGCTTATGCATACATTTTTGTTGCCATTTTAGCTTTGATATCATATTAAGTTGAAATTTTTAAAATGACTATCGCTGGTCATGGTGGCTTATGCCTGTAATCCCAACACTTTGGGAGGCCGAGGCGGGCAGATCACCTGAGGTTGGGAGTTCGAAACCAGCCTGACCAACATGGAGAAACCCCATCTCTACTAAAAATACAAAATTAGCTGGGTGTGGTGGTGCATGCCTATTATCCCAGCTACTCAGGAGGCTAAGGCGGGAGAATCACTTGAACCCGGGTGGCAGAGGTTGCGGTGAGCTGAGATCACGCCATTGCACTCCTCTGTCTCAAGAAAAAAAAAAAAAAAGTGACTATTAGGACCCATTCTTGAATTCAGCTAATTGATTAGAGAGAGACAAAATTTTATAAGCAATTTCTCATTTTTTTCTCTTACTTGCCTTGACTTTTATTCGATCTGTGGCTGCCACTGTTCTTCTTAATAATTCAATTAACCAATACTTACTGAGCCACCTGCTCTGCATCAGACAATATTCTATATATTGCTAGACCAATAACAAGACTGATGAACTACCTAAACTTTACATTCTAGTGAGGTAGCAGATAATAAGCAGATAAACATGTAAGTATATAATATAAGATAGGAAGTGATGAGTAATGTAAAGAAAGAAAACTCAGTTTTAGAAGATAGGCCAAGAGCAACAGTTTTATAAACAGTGGTCTCTGAGGAGACAGCAATTGCTCAAAGACCTGTGTGAGAAAAGCAAGCCACACAAATATCTCAATATAGTCTGGGTAGAAATAAACTCAATTAGAAAGACTTTAGGCAAGAGCTTGCCTACGTTTATTGTAAAACAGTAAGGATTTTTGAGCAAATAAAATTGGACAGAAGGTAGTCATTGGCCAGATCATAGAAGAACATAAAATATGATTTGAATATCATTATTTGAATATCTTGCATAATAATGATGTGGTCCTGTATTATCTTTTTTCCTTTTTTTTTTTTTTTTTTTTTTTTTTTTTTTTTTT
>NW_022329802.1:0-2896 GCF_002776525.5 Piliocolobus tephrosceles | reverse complement strand
TGAAATCAACTAATATGTGTTTATTGTTATAAGTCAAAGATAGAAAATTGAAATGAGGCCTAGGATGCTGATTATATTTTGTTCTTTGAGCCAGGTGATAGTTAAATAGATATGATCACTTTGTGAACACTAAAAACCAAACACCGCATGTTCTCACTCATAGGTGGAAATTGAACAATGAGATCACTTGGACTCTGGTAGGGGAACATCACACACCGGGGCCTATTATGGGGAGGGTCGGGGGGAGGGATGGCATTGGGAGTTATACCTGATGTAAATGATGAGTTGATGGGTGCTGACGAGTTGATGGGTGCAGCACACCAACATGTCACAGGTGTACATATATAACAAACCTGCACGTTGTGCACATGTACCCTAGAACTTAAAGTATAATAAAAAAAAGAAAAAAAAAAGACTTATGTACTTTTCTGCATGTAATGTACACAAAAATGTGTAAATACTTAGTAGTCTTATAAAAATAAGATAATATGTGTGTATATATATATTGTTAAGCAAAGTACCTAGTACATTTTGGCCAAAGCAGATGTCATCTCTCTTCTGTCTTTTGTTTACTTTTTTTCCTAGCCCAATAATCCTAGAGATTTTAAAGTACTTCTGCTTGTTTACTTTCATTTTCAAAAAAGTTAATTATAAAGCAAATAAACTCATTTTAGGAAAAATGCAAAAAATCTGATAATATGCTCATTTATAAATAAAAAAGCAAACAAAACTTTTAAATTCTAACAACAGCCACCAGCCAACTCCCACCCTTTCCAAGGTATTCTAATCCTCCTCTTCCTTTTCTCCGAGGCATATTTTTTTCCTAAGGATAATTCCATTTTATTTTTTACATGCACATTTTTTCACCTTATTCTAATTTTCTTTACTTTTCTATTGATTATGGGTTTAGTAAGAAAAAAGTTAAGGGTGGCAGTCAGAGTGCATACAGAATTCTTCAAAGCAATGAATGTTGAGAAAAGCTATGTATGTTCAGAAGTTAGTAGTCTCCCATCTAGATTTCTGTGCAGCTTGAATTCCTCAGTGTTTCTGAACTTCTGGTGTTTTTCTCTTATGTTTTAACTAATACTCTGCTACTGTTTTTCTCTTGATTATCATTTCAGTGGGATTTAAAAAATTTCTTTCCATTATTTTTCTTTTCTCCTTATTTCTTTCCTCCTCTTCTCTTATATTTTCTCTTTCTTTCTCTACAGCTTCATCCTTTCATTAATTTACTTCTCCCCTTTTAAGTTTTGGTAACTGTTTTTCATTTGGCCAGCTCTCAGTATACCTTATTTATTTAGTATGTTTGTGTTGGGTTCCAAAGCAAACATCCTCACCAGTGGTGCAAGACTGAAGAATTGTGATCATTAGCTCTGCAATTACAACCACAGAATGCCTGTGGCTTTCCTAAAACTTTCTCTTAGAACCTTCCCTTACTTGGAAACAATCTCATCTTAAGTAATCAAGCAATGCTGGAAGAAATTTTGAGGAACCCATAAGCAAGAAAAACTGTGTACTCATTTCCCGTAACATGATACCATTTCAGAATTACCTGTGTGGTGCTTTTCATTGCTATAAAAATCAAATTACACTCAGTGTGATTGTAATGTAACGGGATACTTCACTTGAGAAAGGAGTTTTTTATAATTTGGAGAAGCATTGAGAGTCAGCAGTGAATTTTCATGACACGGACTAGGACAATTTAAACAGACAGCTTCTAGAAATATCTCTTGAGGCCATTTAATCTCTTATGCTTGATGATCCTGACCCAAGGTGAGATTGAGTCTCAAATACATTAAAATTCTTAAGCCATTAGTTTTATTTTGTCCCTGAAAAACTAGAGTTTAACTTTCAGCATACATTTTCTCATTAGAATTATCTGTTTCAAAATTCTTGGTGACATTCCATTTTTCACCTAATCTCATGTTTGTCTTGTTCTGTTTTGTCAAAAATGTTTTCCTAAAAAACAAAAACAAAAAAACCTCTAGAATGATTAATCAAGTGAGATTCTCAATAAATCTGCAACTAGAACCATCTGTAAGTCCTAACAAGTTTCAGTTTCTATCACGTTAATGTCTTTTAGTGGATAAACTTTGCTCTAGGTCACTATCCAAAAACTTATGTGAGTTCTGCTGATTGTATCCTGACTTTGTATTCATTCCTAAGAGTTGATTTGGGAAGCAAAATTGCCCAAAAATCTGTCTTCTCAGACTCATGGATAGTTAGAATGCAGGCTACAGATATCAGACCTTCTAGTCAGGGGTCAGACTTAGTAAAGTGCAGAAGGAATAAATTCAACAGAAAGTTGTACAATTTTAGGGGCTTTTAAAAATTTTGTCCTAAGTCATGTCTCTACCAGACTAGACACCTGTTCCAGATATGTATTCTTAAAATAGCAGAAATTATTTAAATATCTTGCCATATGTCACAATTACATCGATAATATTTGGAATCATACTGGCCCCTTTGAAAATTTTCAGTATAAGTAAAAATGTTTATCTTAGAAGTAACTGGAGAAGAAACATCCTTATTATTAAGTGCTAAGCCTTTTTAAAAGGGTATATGAAGATTCTAAATAGACTTCTGATTCCAAAATACCTATAACAATGGAGTCTTTGGCCATGGCTAATTTAAAAAAACATAATACTCTAAAGACTGTGTCATTTATTAATTTGCCAAATTCTACTTTCTTTTAACATTTTCTTTATCCCACAGTATCTTTTCTTGCTTTTTGTGCTACCACACTATAAAATTGTACTCTTTTTCTCCCAAATTTCTTTTTCTAACCATCAATTGTCTTCTCCCTCTGATTATGTGTGAAAATAACCACTTGCTTTTCCTTCTTTCCTTTTCTTTCTTTCTTTCTTTCTTTCTTTCTTTCTTTCTTTCTTTCTTT
>NW_022329801.1:11234-14130 GCF_002776525.5 Piliocolobus tephrosceles | reverse complement strand
AAAGAAAGAAAGAAAGAAAGAAAGAAAGAAAGAAAGAAAGAAAGAAAAGGAAAGAAGGAAAAGCAAGTGGTTATTTTCACACATAATCAGAGGGAGAAGACAATTGATGGTTAGAAAAAGAAATTTGGGAGAAAAAGAGTACAATTTTATAGTGTGGTAGCACAAAAAGCAAGAAAAGATACTGTGGGATAAAGAAAATGTTAAAAGAAAGTAGAATTTGGCAAATTAATAAATGACACAGTCTTTAGAGTATTATGTTTTTTTAAATTAGCCATGGCCAAAGACTCCATTGTTATAGGTATTTTGGAATCAGAAGTCTATTTAGAATCTTCATATACCCTTTTAAAAAGGCTTAGCACTTAATAATAAGGATGTTTCTTCTCCAGTTACTTCTAAGATAAACATTTTTACTTATACTGAAAATTTTCAAAGGGGCCAGTATGATTCCAAATATTATCGATGTAATTGTGACATATGGCAAGATATTTAAATAATTTCTGCTATTTTAAGAATACATATCTGGAACAGGTGTCTAGTCTGGTAGAGACATGACTTAGGACAAAATTTTTAAAAGCCCCTAAAATTGTACAACTTTCTGTTGAATTTATTCCTTCTGCACTTTACTAAGTCTGACCCCTGACTAGAAGGTCTGATATCTGTAGCCTGCATTCTAACTATCCATGAGTCTGAGAAGACAGATTTTTGGGCAATTTTGCTTCCCAAATCAACTCTTAGGAATGAATACAAAGTCAGGATACAATCAGCAGAACTCACATAAGTTTTTGGATAGTGACCTAGAGCAAAGTTTATCCACTAAAAGACATTAACGTGATAGAAACTGAAACTTGTTAGGACTTACAGATGGTTCTAGTTGCAGATTTATTGAGAATCTCACTTGATTAATCATTCTAGAGGTTTTTTTGTTTTTGTTTTTTAGGAAAACATTTTTGACAAAACAGAACAAGACAAACATGAGATTAGGTGAAAAATGGAATGTCACCAAGAATTTTGAAACAGATAATTCTAATGAGAAAATGTATGCTGAAAGTTAAACTCTAGTTTTTCAGGGACAAAATAAAACTAATGGCTTAAGAATTTTAATGTATTTGAGACTCAATCTCACCTTGGGTCAGGATCATCAAGCATAAGAGATTAAATGGCCTCAAGAGATATTTCTAGAAGCTGTCTGTTTAAATTGTCCTAGTCCGTGTCATGAAAATTCACTGCTGACTCTCAATGCTTCTCCAAATTATAAAAAACTCCTTTCTCAAGTGAAGTATCCCGTTACATTACAATCACACTGAGTGTAATTTGATTTTTATAGCAATGAAAAGCACCACACAGGTAATTCTGAAATGGTATCATGTTACGGGAAATGAGTACACAGTTTTTCTTGCTTATGGGTTCCTCAAAATTTCTTCCAGCATTGCTTGATTACTTAAGATGAGATTGTTTCCAAGTAAGGGAAGGTTCTAAGAGAAAGTTTTAGGAAAGCCACAGGCATTCTGTGGTTGTAATTGCAGAGCTAATGATCACAATTCTTCAGTCTTGCACCACTGGTGAGGATGTTTGCTTTGGAACCCAACACAAACATACTAAATAAATAAGGTATACTGAGAGCTGGCCAAATGAAAAACAGTTACCAAAACTTAAAAGGGGAGAAGTAAATTAATGAAAGGATGAAGCTGTAGAGAAAGAAAGAGAAAATATAAGAGAAGAGGAGGAAAGAAATAAGGAGAAAAGAAAAATAATGGAAAGAAATTTTTTAAATCCCACTGAAATGATAATCAAGAGAAAAACAGTAGCAGAGTATTAGTTAAAACATAAGAGAAAAACACCAGAAGTTCAGAAACACTGAGGAATTCAAGCTGCACAGAAATCTAGATGGGAGACTACTAACTTCTGAACATACATAGCTTTTCTCAACATTCATTGCTTTGAAGAATTCTGTATGCACTCTGACTGCCACCCTTAACTTTTTTCTTACTAAACCCATAATCAATAGAAAAGTAAAGAAAATTAGAATAAGGTGAAAAAATGTGCATGTAAAAAATAAAATGGAATTATCCTTAGGAAAAAAATATGCCTCGGAGAAAAGGAAGAGGAGGATTAGAATACCTTGGAAAGGGTGGGAGTTGGCTGGTGGCTGTTGTTAGAATTTAAAAGTTTTGTTTGCTTTTTTATTTATAAATGAGCATATTATCAGATTTTTTGCATTTTTCCTAAAATGAGTTTATTTGCTTTATAATTAACTTTTTTGAAAATGAAAGTAAACAAGCAGAAGTACTTTAAAATCTCTAGGATTATTGGGCTAGGAAAAAAAGTAAACAAAAGACAGAAGAGAGATGACATCTGCTTTGGCCAAAATGTACTAGGTACTTTGCTTAACAATATATATATACACACATATTATCTTATTTTTATAAGACTACTAAGTATTTACACATTTTTGTGTACATTACATGCAGAAAAGTACATAAGTCTTTTTTTTTTCTTTTTTTTATTATACTTTAAGTTCTAGGGTACATGTGCACAACGTGCAGGTTTGTTATATATGTACACCTGTGACATGTTGGTGTGCTGCACCCATCAACTCGTCAGCACCCATCAACTCATCATTTACATCAGGTATAACTCCCAATGCCATCCCTCCCCCCGACCCTCCCCATAATAGGCCCCGGTGTGTGATGTTCCCCTACCAGAGTCCAAGTGATCTCATTGTTCAATTTCCACCTATGAGTGAGAACATGCGGTGTTTGGTTTTTAGTGTTCACAAAGTGATCATATCTATTTAACTATCACCTGGCTCAAAGAACAAAATATAATCAGCATCCTAGGCCTCATTTCAATTTTCTATCTTTGACTTATAACAATAAACACATATTAGTTGATTTCA
>NW_022329801.1:0-11134 GCF_002776525.5 Piliocolobus tephrosceles | reverse complement strand
AAAAAAAAAAAAAAAAAAAAAAAAAAAAAAAAAAAGGAAAAAAGATAATACAGGACCACATCATTATTATGCAAGATATTCAAATAATGATATTCAAATCATATTTTATGTTCTTCTATGATCTGGCCAATGACTACCTTCTGTCCAATTTTATTTGCTCAAAAATCCTTACTGTTTTACAATAAACGTAGGCAAGCTCTTGCCTAAAGTCTTTCTAATTGAGTTTATTTCTACCCAGACTATATTGAGATATTTGTGTGGCTTGCTTTTCTCACACAGGTCTTTGAGCAATTGCTGTCTCCTCAGAGACCACTGTTTATAAAACTGTTGCTCTTGGCCTATCTTCTAAAACTGAGTTTTCTTTCTTTACATTACTCATCACTTCCTATCTTATATTATATACTTACATGTTTATCTGCTTATTATCTGCTACCTCACTAGAATGTAAAGTTTAGGTAGTTCATCAGTCTTGTTATTGGTCTAGCAATATATAGAATATTGTCTGATGCAGAGCAGGTGGCTCAGTAAGTATTGGTTAATTGAATTATTAAGAAGAACAGTGGCAGCCACAGATCGAATAAAAGTCAAGGCAAGTAAGAGAAAAAAATGAGAAATTGCTTATAAAATTTTGTCTCTCTCTAATCAATTAGCTGAATTCAAGAATGGGTCCTAATAGTCACTTTTTTTTTTTTTTTCTTGAGACAGAGGAGTGCAATGGCGTGATCTCAGCTCACCGCAACCTCTGCCACCCGGGTTCAAGTGATTCTCCCGCCTTAGCCTCCTGAGTAGCTGGGATAATAGGCATGCACCACCACACCCAGCTAATTTTGTATTTTTAGTAGAGATGGGGTTTCTCCATGTTGGTCAGGCTGGTTTCGAACTCCCAACCTCAGGTGATCTGCCCGCCTCGGCCTCCCAAAGTGTTGGGATTACAGGCATAAGCCACCATGACCAGCGATAGTCATTTTAAAAATTTCAACTTAATATGATATCAAAGCTAAAATGGCAACAAAAATGTATGCATAAGCTACCTCAGAAGGAAGCAAACATAATAGCATTCTTTGTTTGAAAGAATATATAAGTACCCACAAAGTTGTTCTTACCATAATATATAAAATTATGTTCTTACCATTAATATAAAAATGGCAGAAATCAAGAGAAGTGTAAAGGAAGTCTTCTAGAAATAACAAAGTAAAACAAGGAAACTTGTAAGCCTGGAAAGATATAACATAGGTTAATATTATATGTCACAATGCTTTGTCTTGTTGGAAAGCAATCATCACATGAAGGGGAAAATTATGAGGATATACACAACTGCATATATGCTATTTGAAAATCTAATTTAAACTTTCACTTCAATGAGGTAGATTGAGTTCTGAGTCAGCAAAAATCACCGTCCTCACTGGCCTCTCAAGGCACGGCACCCTGCCAGCTATCTAGTTCAAATATCCTCATTGCGGAAGGTGATGACTAGCAGTGGTAATATCACACACAGATGGCAATGGTGAAGGAGGCCAGTGCCTTCAGAAAATCAATGTATTGAGAACAGACAAGAAAAGGTGCAGAAGTGAGCAAAGAGACTAACGTTGACTTTTGTATTTCTCTCCTTCTTTAGGTCCTTTTATTTATGTCTGCCCTCAGGGTACATTTTTAGCTCCATTTTGGGGAAAAGTTTACTTGAGGGGTATCACCTGACTTTCCAAGAATGACCAGTAATTGAGAAGAAAAGAAAAATTTCCAGTGCCAGTGTCATATATTATCTTGCACCTTTCCCTGAAGCAACGTCTTTAATCTGGAAATCCAAAATCAAATGCCTCAACTTGCTTCTGTGTTGGTATTATTAACAGACTATTTTTTTCAAGTTTTAGATTCACAGAGAAATTGTACAGAACTGCAGATTTCCACTGTGCCCCTCATACATTATTTTTCCTATTATTAAAATTGGACACTTGAGTGGTACATTTGTAAATAATAACAGACTGATAATTTATACAATACAATTAATTAAAATATATAGTTCATTCAGATTTTCTTAGTTTTTACCTAATTTCCTTTTTCTGTTCCAGGATCCCATCCAGGATATCACATTGTTCTTGGTAATCATGTTGCCTTAGGCTCCTCAGCACTGTGACAGCTTCTCATACTTTGTTATTGATGGCTCTCACAGTTTGGAAGAATACTTGCAAGGTATGCTGTAGATGTCCTGTTAATACAGTTTGTGTGACATATTTCTCAGGATTACACTGGAGTTAAGTGTTTTAGAAGGGAAGCTACAGAGATAAAGTGTTATTTACATCCTAGAATATCAAGGGCACATGCTATCAATATGGATTATGAGTATTGATGTTGACCTGGATCACATGGCTGAAGTAGTACTTGCCGGATTTCTCCACTGTAAAGTTACTCTTTTATTTCTTTTCTACGCTGTACTCTGAAATGCACAGGCCACACCTAACAGATGAGGAGTTATGCTTCCTATCTTTTAGACTACAGTATGTGCATAATTAATTTAAAATATTTCTGCATCAGAGATTTGTTCCTTCACCATTTATAATTCAGTGATTGACACCATTATCCTTTGTCTATATTCAGTAACAATTACTGTGTCCTTTTTTTATATACTTTAAGTTCTAGGGTACACGGGCACAACGTGCAGATTTGTTACATATGTATACATGTGCCATGTTGGTGTGCTGCATCCATTAACTCATCATTTACATTAGGTAAATCACCTAATGCTATCCCTCCCCCCTTCTCCCTCCCCACAATAGGACCCAGTGTGTGATGTTCCCCTTCCTGTGTCCAAGTGATCTCATTGTTCAATTCCCACCTATGAGTGAGAACATGCGGTATTTGGTTTTCTGTTCTTGTGATACTTTGCTGAGAATGATGGTTTCCAGCTGCATCCATGTCCCTACAAAGGACACAAACTCATCCTTTTTTATGGCTGCATAGTATTCCATGGTGTATATATGCCACATTTTCTTAATCCAGTCTGTCACAGATGGACATTTGGGTTGATTCCAAGTCTTTGCTATTGTGAATAGTGCCGCAATAAACATACGTGTACATGTGTCTTTATTTCAGCATGATTTATAATCCTTTGGGTATATCCCCAGTAATGGGATGGCTGGGTCGAATGGTATTTCTAGTTCTAGATCCTTGAGGAATTGCCACACTGTTTTTCCCAATGGTTGAACTAGTTTACAGTCCCAGCAACAGTGTAAAAGTGTTCCTATCTCTCCACATCCTCTCCAGCACCTGTTGTTTCCTGATTTTTTAATGATCGCCATTCTAACTGGTATGACATGGTATCTCATTGTGGTTTTGATTTGCATTTCTCTGATGGCGAGTGATGATGAGCATTTTTTCATGTGTCTGTTGGCTGTATGAATGTCTTCTTTTGAGAAGTGTCTGTTCATATCCTTTGCCCACTTTTTCATGGGCTTGTTTGTTTTTCTCTTGTAAATTTGTTTGAGTTCTTTATAGGTTCTGGATATTAGCCCTTTGTCAGATGAGTAGATTACAAAAATGTTCTCCCATTGTGTAGGTTGCCTGTTCACTCTGATGGTAGTTTCTTTTCTGTGCAGAAGCTCTTTAGTTTAATTAGATGCCATTTGTCAATGTCAGCTTTTGTTGCCATTGCTTTTGGTGTTTTAGACATGAAGTCTTTGCCCATGCCTATGTCCTGAATGGTAATCCCTAGGTTTTCTTCTAGGATTTTTAAGGTTTTAGGTGTAACATTTAAGTCTCTAATCAATCTTGAATTAATTTTCGTATAAGGAGTAAGGAAAGGATCCACTTTCAGCTTTTTACTTATGGCTAGCCAATTTTCCCAGCACCATTTATTAAACAGGGAATCCTTTCCCCATTTCTTGTTTTTGTCAGGTTTGTCAAAGATCAGATGACTGTAGATGTGTGGTATTATTTCTGAGGGCTCTGTTCTGTTCCATTGGTCTATATCTCTGTTTTGGTACCAGTACCATGCTGTTTTGGTTACTGTAGCCTTGTAGTAGAGTTTGAAGTCAGGTAGCATTACGCCTCCAGCTTTGTTCTTTTGGCTTAGGATTGTCTTGGCAATGTAGACTCTTTTTTGGTTCCATATGAACTTTAAAGAAGTTTTTTCCAATTCTGTGAAAAAAGTCATTGTTAGCTTAATGGAGATGGCATTGAATCTATAAATAACCTTGGGCAGTATGGCCCTTTTTATAATATTGATTCTTCCTATCCATGAGCATGGTATGTTCTTCCATTTTTTTGTGTCTTCTTTTATTTCACTGAGCAGTGGTTTGTAGTTCTCCTTGAAGAGGTCCTTCACATCCCTTGTAAGTTGGATTCCTAGGTATTTTATTCTCTTTGAAGCAATTGTGAATGGAAGTTCATTCATGATTTGGCTGTTTGTCTGTTACTGGTGTTCGCTTTTTATTAAATGTTTGGAATGATTGATAAAATGTAACGGTGAAGCTATCTGAATTTTTTTTTGTTGAGAGGCTTTTAATTACTAATTAAATCTATTTGCTTATCATAGATCTGTTGTGATTTTCTAATTCCTCTTGGGTGAAGTTAAGTAATTTATATCTCTAGAAATGTGTCCATTTCATTTAGGTTATATAATTTGTTAGCATACAATTTTTATAGTAGTGTCATAATTTTTATAACTTTAAGGTCAATAATATTTCCACTTTCATTTCTGATTTATTTGTGTCTTCTCTCTTTTTTCTTTGTTACCCTAGCTAAAAGTTTGTTAATTGTATTAATCTTTTAAAATAATCAAATTTTGGTTTTGTTGATTCTCCCTATTATTTTTCTATATTCTATTTAATTTATCTTTGTTGTATTGTTTATTATTTCCTTTCTTCTGCTACCTTGTGGCTTGTTTATGCCTCTTTTTCTAATTCCTCAGAATGTAGAACTAGGCTATTGCTTTTAGATCTGATTTATTTTTCAATGCAGGCATTTATAGCTATAAATTTTTTTCTGTGCACTTTCTTAGCTGCGTTCCTTAAATTGTGGTATGTTGTGTTATCATTTTTATTCATTTTGAAAAACTGACTTATTTAATATGTGATAACCTCTTTGACCTTTTTTTTGTTTTTCTGTTTAAGTGTTTGTTGTTTAATTTACATGTGTTTGTGAATTTTCTGGTTTTCTTTCCTATATTGATTTGTAGTTTCATTTCAATGTGATCATAAAAGATATTTTGTGAAGATTCCTGGGCAAGATGGCTGAATAGGAAGAGCTCCAGTCTACAGCTCCCAGCAAGATCAATGCAGAAGGTGGGTGATTTCTGCGTTTCCAACTGAGGTACCCTGCTCATCTCATTGGGACTTATTAGACAGTGGGTGCAGCCCATGAAGGGTGAGCCAGAGCAGGGTGGGGTGTTGCCTCACCCTGGAAGTGCAAGGGGTTGGGGAACTCCCTCCCCTAGCCAAGGGAAGCTGTGAGGGACCGTGCCACTCCAGCCCAGATATGACACTTTTCCCATGGTCTTCACCACCCACAGACCAGGAGATTCCCTTGGGTGCCTATACCACCAGGGTCCTGGTTTCAAGCACAAAAATGGGCAGCTGTTTGGGCAGACGCTGAGCTAGTAGCAGGAGTTTTTTTAAATATCCCAGTGGTGCCTAGAATACCAGTGAGACAGAACCTTTCATTCCCTTGAAAAGGGGTCTGAAACCAGGGAGCCAAGTGGTCTAGCTCAGCAGATTCCACCCCCACGGAGCCTTTCAAGCTAAGATCCATTAGCTTGAAATTCTTGCTGTCAGCACATCAGTCTGAAGTTGACCTGCAATGCTCAAGCTTAGTGGAGGGAGGGAGGGTCCACAATTACTGAGGCTTGAGTAGGTGGTTTTTTCCTCACAGTGCAAAGCTGCCAGAGGTTCAAACTGGGTGGAGCCCACCACTGTAGCCTGGCAAAGGCAATGCAGCCAGACTGCCTCTCTAGATTCCTCCTCTCTGGGCAGGGAATCTCTGACAGAAAGGCAGTGGACTCAGTCAGGGGCTTATAGATCAAACTTTCATCTCCCTGAGAGAGAGCGCTTGGGGGAAGGGATGGCAGTGGGTGCAGCTTCAGCAGACTTAAACATGCCTGCCTGCCTGCTCTGAAGAGAGCAGCAGATCTCCTAGCACAGTGCTCAAACTCTGCTAACGGACAGACTGCCTCCTCAAGTGGGTCCCTGACCCCAGTGCCTCTTGACTAGGAGACACCTCCCAGCAGGGGTAGACACACACCTCATACAGGAGAGCTCCAACTGGCATCTGGCAGGTACCCCTCTGGGATGAAGCTTCCAGAGGAAGGAACAAGCAGTAATATTTCCTGTTCTGCAGCCTCCACTGGGGATACACAGGCAAACAGTGCCTGGAGTGGATCTCTAGCAAACTCCAGCATACCTGCAAAGAGGCCTGTTAGAACGAAAACTAACAAACAGAAAGGAATAACATCAACATCAACAAAAAGGACATCAACACATAAACCACATCCAAAAGTCACCAACATCAAAGAACAAAGATAGATAAATCCACGAAGATGAGGAAACACCAGTGTAAAAAGGCTGAAAATGCCAAAAACCAGAACACCTCTTCTTTTCCAAAGGATCACAACTCCTCACCAGCAAGGAAACAAAATTGGATGGAGACAAATTGACAGAAGTAGGCTTCTGAAGGTCGGTAATAATAAACTCCTCCAAGCTAAGGGAGCATGTTCTAACCCAATATAAGGAAGCTAAGAGCCATGAAAAAATTGCTAAGTAGAATAACCAGTTTAGAGAAGAACATAAATGACCTGATGGAGCTGGAAAACACAGCACGAGAATTTTGTGAAGCATACACAAGTAACAACAGCTGAATCGATCCAGTGGAAGAAAGGATAGCAGAGTTTGAAGATCAACTTGATGAAATAAAGCATGAAGACAAGATTAGAGAAAAAAGAATGAAAACGAATGAACAAAACCTCCAAGAAATTTGAGGCTACGTGAAAAGACCAAACCTATGTTTGATTGGTGTACCTGAAAGTGATGGGGAGAATGGAACCAAGTTGGAAAACACTATTCAGGATATTATCCAGAACTTCTCCAACCTAACAAGACAGGACAACATTCAAATTCAGGAAATACAGAGAATACCAGAAAGATACTCCTTGAGAAGAGCAACCCCAAGAAACATAATCATCAGATTCACGAAGGTTGAAATGAAGGAAAAAATGTTAAGGGAATCCAGAGAAAAAGGTCGGGTTACCCACAAAGGGAAGCCAATCAGACTAACAAAAGATCTCTCTGCAGAAACCTTACAAGACAGAAGAGAGTAGAGTCCAATATTCAACATTCTTTAAAAAAAGAATTTTCAAACCAGAATTTCATACCCAGCCAAACTGAGCTTTATTAGCGAAGGAGAAATAAAATCCTTTACAGACAAGCAAATGCTGAGAGATTTTTTCACCATCAGGCCTGCCTTACAAGGGCTGTCGAAGGAGGCACTAAATATGGAAAGGAAAAACTAGTACCAGCCATTGCAAAAACATACCAAATTGTAAAGATCACTGACAGTATGAAGAAACTGCCTGAGCTAACGGTCAAAATACCAGCTAGCATCATAACGACAGGATCAAATTCACACATAACAATATTAACCTTAAATGTAATGGACTAAATGCCCTAATTAAAAGACATACACTGGCAAATTAGATAGAGACTCAAGACCCGTTGGTGTGCTGTATTCAGGAGATCCATCTCATATGCATAGACATATATAGGCTCAAAATAAAGAGATGGAGGAATATTTACCAAGCAAATGGAAAGCAAAAAAAAAAAAAAAAAAAAAAGCAGAGGTTGTAATCCTAGTCTCTGATAAAACAGACTTTAAACCAACAAAGATCAAAAAAGACAAAGAAAGGCATTACATAATGGTAAACAGGTCAACATAACAAGAAGTATTAACTATCCTAAATATATATGCACCCAATACAGGAGCACCCAGTTTCATAAAGCAAGTTCTTAGAGACCTACAAAGAGACTTAGACTTCCACACAATAATAGTGGAAAACTTTAACACCCCACTGTCAATATTACATCAACAAGACAGAAAATTAACAAGGATATTCAGGACTTGAACTCAGCTCTGGACCAAGCAGAACTAACAGACTTCTACGTAACTCTCCACCCCAAATCGACAGAATATACGTTCTTCTCAGCCACACATCGCACTTATTCTAAAATTAACCACATAATTGGAAGTAAAACACTCCTCAGCAAATGCAAAAGAATGGAAATAATAACAAACAGTCTCTCAGATCACAGTGCAATCAAATTAGAACTCAGGATTAAGAAACTCACTCAGAACCATACAACTATATGAAGACTGAACAACCTGCTCCTGAATGACTACTAGGAAAATAGCAAAATAAAGGCAGAGATAAAGATGTTCTTTGAAACCAATGAGAACAAAGACACAACATACCAGAATCTCTGGAATACAGCTAAAGCAGTGTTTAGAGGGAAATTTATGGCACTAAAATCCCCACGGGAGAAAGTGCAAAAGACCTAACATCAACACCCTAACATCACAATTTAAAAAATTAGAGAAGCTAGAGCAAACATTCAAAAACTAGCAGAAGACAAGAAATAACTAAGATCAGAGCACAACTGAAGGAGATAGAGACACAAAAAACCTTCAAAAATTAATGAATCCAGGAGCTGGTTTTTTGAAAAGATTAACAAAATAGATAAACCACTAGCCAGACTAGTGAAGAAGAGAGAAGAATCAAATAGACACAATAAAAAATGATAAAGGGAATATCACCACTGACTCACAGAAATACAAACTACCATCAGAGAATACTATAAACACCTTTATGCAAATAAACTAGAAAATCTAGAAGACATGGATAAATTCATGGACACATACACCCTCCTAAGACTAAACCAGAAAGAAGTGGAATCCCTGAATAGATCAATAACAAGTTCTGAAATTGAGATAACGATTAATAGTCTACCAACCAAAAAAAGCCCAGGACCAGAGGGATTCACAGCCGAATTCTACCAGAGGTACAAAAAGGAGCTAGTACAATTCCTTCTGAAACTATTCCAAAGAATAGAAAAAGAGGGAATCCTCCTTAACTCATTTTATGAGGCTAGCATCATCCTGATACGAAAACCTGGCAGTGACATAACAAAAAAAGAAAATTTGAGGCCAATATCCCTGATGAACATCAATGTGAAAATCCTCAATAAAATACTGGCAACCTGAATCCTGCAGTGCACAAAGCCTTATCCACCATGATTAAGTCGGCTTCATCCCTGGGATGCAAGGCTGGTTCAACATATGCAAATCAATAAATGTAATCCACTACATAAACAGAACCAATGATAAAAAACACATGATTATCTCAATAGAGGCAGAAAAGGCCTTCCAAAAATTCAACACCCCTTCATGCTAAATTCTATCAGTAAACTCAGTATTGAGGAAACATATCTCAAAATAATAAGAGCTATTTATGACAAACCCACAGCCAATATCATACTTAATGGGCAAAAGCTGGAAGCATTCCCTTTGACAAATGGCACAAGACAAAGATGCCCTAACTCACCTCTCCTATTTAACATATAGTATCGGAAGTTCTGGCCAGGGCAATCAGGCAAGAGAATGTAATAAAGGTGTACACATAGGAAGAGAGGAAGTCAAATTGTCTCTGCTTGCAGATAACATAATTATATATTTAGAAAATACCATTAACTCAGTCCAAAAACTCCTTAAGTTGAGAAGCAACTTCAGCAAAGTCTCAGGATACAAAACCAATGTGCAAAAATCACAAACATTCCTATACACCAATAATAGGAAAACAGAGAGTCAAATCACAAGGGAACTCCCATTCACAATTGCTACAAAGAGAACAAAATACCTAGGAATACAACTTACAAGCAATGTGAAGGATCTTTTCAAGGAGATCTACAAACCGCTGCTCAAGGAAATAAGAGAGGGCACAAACAAATGGAAAAACATTCCATGCTTGTGGATAGGAAGAATAAATATTGTGAAAATGGCCATATGGCTCAAAGTAATTTATAGATTCAATGCTATCCCCATCAAGCTACCACTGGCTTTCTTCACAGAGTTAGAAAAACTACTTTAAATTTCATATGGAACAAAAAAAAGAACCCATATAACAAAAAAATTTCCTAAGCAAAAAATAAAAATAAAAATAAATATAAAAGGCTGGAGGCATCATGCTTTCTGACTTCAAACTATACCTCAAGGTTACGGTAACCAAAACAGCATGGTACTGGTACCAAAACAGATATATAGACCAACGGAACAAAACAGAGGTCTCAGAAAGAACACAACACATCTGCAACCATCTGATCTTTGACAAACCTGACAAAAGCAATGGAGAAAAGATTCCCTACTTAATAAATGGGTTGGGAAAACCAGCTAGCCATATGTAGAAAACTGAAATTCCTTATACCTTATAGGAAACTTAACTCAAAATGGATTCAAGACTTAAATGTAAGACTTAAAACCATGAAAACCCTAGAAGAAAACCTAGGTAATACCATTCAGGACACAGGTACAGACAAAGATTTCATGACTAAAACACCAAAAGCAATGGCAACAAAAGCCAAAACAGACAAATGGGATCTAATTAAACTACAGAGCTTCTGTACAGCAAAAGAAACTATCATCAGAGTGAAAAGGCAACCTACAGAACGGGAGAAACTTTTTGCAATCTACCTGTCTGTCAAAGGGCTAATATCCAGAATCTACAAGGAACTTAAACAAATTTACATTAAAAAAACAAACAACCTCATCAAAAAGTGGGCAAAGGATATGAACAGACACTTCTCAAAAAAAAAGACATTTATGCAGCCAACAAACATACAAAAAAAAGCGCATAATCACTGGTCATTAGAGAAATGCAAATCAAAACCACAATGAGATACCGTCTCATACCAGTTAGAATAGCAATCATTAAAAAGTCAGGAAACAGTGGATGCTGGAGAAGATGTGGAGAAATAGGAATACTTTTACACTGTTGGTGGGGATGTAAATTAGTTCAACCATTGTGGAAGACAGTGTGGTAACTCCTCAAGGATCTAGAACCAGAAATACCACTTGATCCAGCAATCCCATTACTGGGTATATA
>NW_022329800.1:10727-15964 GCF_002776525.5 Piliocolobus tephrosceles | reverse complement strand
TTTCTTTCTTTCTTTCTTTCTTTCTTTCTTTCTTTCTTTCTTTCTTTCTTTCTTTCTTCCTTCCTTCCTTCCTTCCTTCCTTCCTTTCTTCCTTTCTTTTCTTTCTTTCTTTTCCTTTCTTTTTCTCTCCTTCCTTCCTTCCTTCCTTCCTTCCTCTCTCCCTCCCTCCCTTCCTTCCTCTTCCCTTCCCCTTTTCTTTTCTTTTCTTTTCTTTTCTTTTCTTTTCTTTTCTTTTCTTTTCTTTCTTTTCTCTCTTCTGAGTCTCACTCTGTCACCCAGGCTTGAATGCAGTGGCAGGGATCACAGCTCACTGCAGTGTCGACCTCCTGGTCTCAGGTGATCATCCTGCTTCAGCCTCCTGGGTAGCTAGGACCACAGGCATGTACCACCACACACAGCTAATTTTAGTATTTTTTTTTTTTGTAGAAATGAGAGTCTCACTGTGTTGCCCAGGTTTGTCTCAAACTCCCAGGCTCAAGCAGTCCGCCTGCCTCAGCCTCTCAAACTGCTGGTATTATAGCAGCAGAGGCCCATGCTGGGCCTCAAATTGACATTTTCTTAAACATTGGACTGCCAAACAAAGACATTAGCCCTAGTAGGCAGAAGATACTATCCTGGTCTATGTTAAAGGCAATTGTTAAAATTTCTCTGAATCTCCATGGGATAGGCATAAATGTACTGATACATTTCGACAGTCCTAGGAATCCATAACCTCAATTTATTTGACCAATATCAATTAATACCATTTAGAGAGGTCCTTCTATTTCTAAAGTCTGGTTCAGCAAAAAATAAAAAATAATTAATATACCTGAAATAATTTAGCTATTCCTGAGGTATCATTAACAAAATAGAAACTTAAAAAAGCACATGATATGGAAAATATTTGCTGAAGGTTATACATGTTAAGTTTCCAACTAAAGATTAATTAAACTTGCAGACAAAAAAGGCTGTACCAATTGGATATTTTAGAGATAAATTTTTAGTACTTACAGACAATGCTATGAAGTAGCTACGTGGGCATAGAGAAATTTGGGAAATTATCAGGCTGGTTCTACTATAATAGATCTCAGTTCACCCTTAGAATATCTTCACTAAAGGAGATTAACATAGCCCAGATGGTAGATTTGATTGCCCTCATTAGAGCTGGTCACTTGGCCAAAGATAAAAAAAAAAATTATATTTACATAGAAAATAGCTCAAGTGCCTGAACCTCAATATGACTATATATGGGAATAGAGTCTTTAAGGAAGTGATTAAGGTTAAATAAAGTCATAATGATGGAGCCCTAATCTGATGAGATTAGTGTCCTTATAAGAAGAGGAATAGACATCAGGGATTTTTTTTTTTTTTTTCTCTCAACCCATGCCCAGAGGAAAGTCATATGAGGACATAGCACTAAGAGAGACATCTACAAATCACAGAGGCTGCACCAGAAATCAACCCTGCTCGCATATTGATCTTGAACTTCTAGCCCCCAGAAGTGTGAGGAAATAAATTTTTGTTGCTTATGCCACCCGGTCTGTGACATTTTGTTACGGAAGTCTGAGCTGACCAAAACACTTGAGTAACTATCAGTGTCCATGTAAAACAACCCATCTTTAGACTTAAGGAGACAGTCACCTGGCTCTCTAAGGCAAATGCAAATGGATTCTTCTTTACCTGGGTTTAGTAATTCAGATTATGACACGAAGTATTTTAGGAAGGCTCCATGTCATTTTGATAGTAGTCATTGTGTGTTGCGAGTCTCATGCGTGTATTCTCTACAGTCTCAGTCCTGTTCTGCAACTGCTCTCGTGTCAAATGATCCATCGCTCAACTCAAATGAAATGAACTCATCACTCCATAAAAGGAATAGGAAGATAAGTCCATGGTCCAATCCCAAGCTATTTTTTCTGAGATGATAATATTATCTAGAAATCACAACAGTGGTATACATCTGAACATGGCTGCTTTAGTGGCTGAACAACTCTTCTCATCAGTTAGGAAAGACTGAGAACTGGTGCCATGAATCCATCAACTATGGGATTGCTATTGCAGAATGTTTTTTGACTCGCATAATGTTTTCTTCTTTACTCACAACTTCTCTATTACTGATTCTCGCCTTAATGATTGAAGCAACTCAAAGTCACATTCTAGTTCTGTAATTCTTCCCTAGGCACTCTAAGCCCAAACCATCAACAGCAAACAAACAAATAAAAAAACTGCTAATTTACTCTCAAATGAAACCTTTCCAGAATTATCTTGCAGTGTTTCCTATTGCTGCAATAATTAATAAAACTCAGTTTGCTTATATTACAAATTTTAAAATTCATAGTGGGAGATTTCCAGTTTCAAAAAACAAGTCTTGGCTTTAATTATGAGTTCAACTAGTTTTTTCCCCCCTAATGTTTTAAATCTCGCTTCATTATAATGTCTGAGCTTGTCTGATTTTGGCATAGGGAGTATAATTAGAAGTAGTGAATGAAGTCCTAGCTGCTGCTTCAATGTCAGCAGACACTCATTTCTCTTTCCAAACTGCTTTTAAAAAGTCAAACCACTTCCTTCTCTTCTTGGCTCACTCTCTACTTAATGTGATTTTTTTTTTTAATTTATGAAGGGAATAAAATCATTGCTTTTTAAGAATCATCCAATCAAGTCATTACAGATATCTGGAATTCAAGATGTAGTCAAAATATTTCAAGGACATTACAGTATACTCTGTCTTCTCTAATCTCTCAGGCAGTAAAACGGTACCATGTGCAGAAATAGAAACACTGTTGTGAAAGTGGGTTAAAATATTGACAGTATTGTGACTTCTTATTTTAATTTCTCAATTAACTTACACAAATGAATAATTACCTTTATAGAAATAGCTTCTGGATTTCTTTGTCCTTTTGCTCCTGAAGGTAGGTTATATTTGGTATCTCTGTAAAGATAGGCTGTATTTGGTAGACTATATTTGGTAAATCTGTTCTCACCTCAGATAAAAGGTTAATATTCTACAAGTAGATAGATGTGGTGAGGACAACTAAAAGGAGATTTAATGATCTCATCAAATTATATTACACAACCTTTCAAAGAAAGCCTGGTTGGATTAAGAGGTTTCTTTATGTTCATGCCCAAAATGCCAAATTCCAACAGCCCACACAATTTCTTTGAAGTATTTTTCTCATAAGTTTGTCTCATGGACAGCTTAAAGCTCCATTTCCATCCTAGCAAGAGGCAAACAAAAAGTCAGATAGTAAATCATATTTTAATAAAAGCGATTTTATTAAGTGTAAGATATGATCCATTAAATTAATCTTGTTAAGTAGAAGATCAAAATGAGAACTTAATGGGGTGCAAACATCACGGAGAATCAAAACACACACTAGAAACCATACTTGAGAAGCAGAGATGAGTGAATGTTTGGTCATCAATATCCATGCTAGGCTTAATCTTGTGGTTATTCACCACATCCCTCTTTTTCAACAGAAGTCAGAGAGTAGCAAGCCTCACTGAATGTTGGATATTAGCAAGCACATATCATTTTGCTTCTGGTATTCTTTGTTTTCTTCCAATCCTCGGGGCCTTTCTTGATATATGGTTTATTATAGCATTGTAAATGACTGACCCTTCATAAAGACATTTTCTTTGGCAGAAGGCTATTTGAAATTCTTTGTTTTTACAAGAGAAGATTTCTGGAAGTTCCGAGCTATGTAAATAGGTTTGGAGGAGCATTCTCTTAAACTACAGAAACCATTACTACTCTTGAGCAGATGAGGTTATCAGATTCCTTAGTAGTCAACCAAAATGCGAGAGGAATTTTCTTTTCTTTTTCTCGTTTCTTTTCTTTTCTTTTTTTCTTTCTTTTCTTTTCTTTTCTTTTTTGAGACGGAGTCTCGCTGTATCACCAGGCTGAAGTGCAGTGGCATGATCTCAGCTCACTGCAACCTCCGCCTCCCTGGTTCAAGCAATTCTCCTGCCTCAGCCTCCTAAGTAGCAGGGACTACAGGCAAACGCCACCATGCCCAGCTAATTTTTGTATTTTTAGTAGACATGGGGTTTCACCATGTTGGCCAGGATGGTCTCAATCTCTTGACATCATGATCTGCCTGCCTCAGCCTCCCAAAGTGCTGGGATTACAGGCTTGAGCCACCATGCCCGGCCAAGAATTTTTCTAATGACGTATGTGACAAAGCAGAAACGTTTTATGTTACGTACAGGCATGGCCACAAAAATATCACTTAAAAGGAGGAAAATTCTGGGGTTCTCAGTGTACCATGGAGATGAACAATGTCTCACTGTTTTGAGGATAACAATAGATTTCTCCCTTCTGCTTTTGCAATGATTAAAATTTTGGAAATTTGTTTGAGAAAAGTGAAGAGATTTTAAAAAGGTTTCTTGATTTTTTTTTAACTCTTTTTTCTCTTAAATCTTGATACTATTAGTTGTAAGTTTGTGCTACATATAGCCACTGTTTGGTTGAGATAATTACTCTAAGTCTGTGATATCCATTAGACAGAAACCAATAGTTACATATGGCTATTTGAATTACATTAATTAAACTTAAATAAAATAATAACTTGGTTCCTTAGTTGCACTAGGCACATTTTAGGGCTCAATAGCCATAGTATAAACAGATAGTATAGAACTTTCTATCAGAGAAAGTTTGTCTGGGAGCTGTGCTAAAGGTGATTTTCAAAATGTAGCTATAGCCTGAAAATATTTTATTTTAATCTATTTTAACTAATTAATTAACTACATTATACTTTACTAACATAAAATCAAAGGCAACTACTTCTGTAATTGGGCGGTAATAACTTGCAATATAAAAATAGATGAGGCCAGGCTGGTGACTCATGCCTGTAATCCCAGCAATTTGGGAGGGCGAGGTAGGTGGATCACCTGAGGTCAGGAGTTTGAGACAAGCCTGGCCAACATGGTGAAACCCCATCTCTACTAAAAATACAAAAAAAAATTAGCCAGGCGTGGTGGCGTGTACCTGTATGGCCAGGCGCAGTGGTTAATGCCTGTAATCCCAGCACTTTGGGAGGCTGAGTTGGGCGGATCACGAGGTCAGGAGTTCGAGACCATCCTGGCTAACATGGTAAAACCCCGTCTCTACTAAAACTACAAAAAATTAGCCGGGCGTGGTGGTGGGCGCCTGTAGTCCCAGCTACTTGGGAGGCTGAGGCAGGAGAATGGCGTGAACCCGGGAGGCGGAGCTTGCAGTGAGCTGAGATCCTGCCAGTGCACTCCAGCCTGGGCGACAGAGC
>NW_022329800.1:0-10627 GCF_002776525.5 Piliocolobus tephrosceles | reverse complement strand
AAAAAAAAAAAAAAAAAAAAAAGATGACAATTATCTTACTTAATGGTGACATATTAACAGTACTCCCTTTGAGAAAATAGACAATATAAAGTGTCTTACTATTGCAACTGAAAACATTTTCCACTTAATAGTTTTAAGTCATGCCCAGGTAGAATAAAACATGAAAAACAAATGAAAGTAAAGAAATTAGAAAACAATAACAAGTCATTAATATATGACGGTATGAAAAAATATCTAAAAGCTACTATGGTTAAATGTTATTTTAAGTAAAGAAGTTTGTGAAGAAACTAAAATCAATAAATTAAAGATACTAATATGTTTCTACATAAAATAAACAAACAGAAATGGAATGATCTGATTTCTAATAGTATCAAAATAAAGAATATCTAGATAAATTTAAGCAAGATTTTTAAAAATATATTCTATGAAGAATGTTTTTATGGAAATATATAAAATAATTGAGAATCAGTAAATAAGGCCTAAATAATGGAGGATTATACAATATTTCTAGGCTACAAATTTCAATAGTGTAACCATGGCAGTTCTCTGAAATTGGTCTATAGATGGAAAATCATCCCAATAAAAATCCCGACAATCAATGTGCTCATGTGCCTGTATGTGCGTGTGCATGTGTTTAAATTGATAATCTGAATTTTAACACTTACATACAAGTAAAAAGGACGTTGCTATCGAGATGCATTTGAAGAAAAAATTGGAAGAATTTATTATATTTCAAGACTTTCAATAAAGCTGTAGTGATTAGAATAAAGTGGAATTATAAAGTAATACAAATAGAACAATGTACCAAAATAGGACCTATGAGCTCACTGGGATAAACGTAGACACTTGGTAAGTCTATCATGGTCTTCTTTCTGGTCACCAAATATTTGATATACTTCCCTTCTCACTAACAAAATATACTCACTTGAAGTATTCTATTTGGCTATATCAACACACTTAAGCACCATTGTATCTGGGGGAGATATGATAGGTTATAACTTCAATTACAGGTATGAATCCTGTTAAACTAAAAATACAAGTTGTATATTCTCCACAGTTGAAATATACACTTGTGGTTTAGGGAAAGTGTAATAGTACTAAGCACTGCTATTTAGAAAAGAATAATAGAGAACACAAAAAATTCATGTCTGTCTCAATTGCAAAATTTTGTTGGGCAGATATTTCAAAGACCTCCCTCCCTACCCGGAGACTAGTGGTTAGCAAAAATTTTTTAGGACTGAATTTCATTCTCTTCAAGAAATTTCCTGTTTCAGTTTGTGTGTATGTGTGTGTATGTTGCTGTGAAGGGTCTGAGATTGTACGATACTTGCAAACTAACAAGTTAGTCTGCCACAGTTTCATAGATGCTGGCAGAAAACATGAGAATTCTGAGATAGACACAAAGAACTTATTATTCACAGCAATAGCACTGGGCAGAATATCAGCATTTTCCTGTTCCTGTTCCTGGAGTCCTCATTCCCACAGAGTGATACAAAAAGAGACAGCTGATTCCTGCGCACACAGCATGTTGTATTACAGAAGCAGAACCGTGAATTCAGGGAAGTCAAGTCTCTGATAATGGGCAGTAAGTATGTCTGATCCAGAGGAAGATATTATATTTATTGTACTGGACAGAAAACGTTCCTGACTTTTGCCTGAAGAGACATTATTTTGATGTTCCAAAGCTGTTTGCTATACAAATATCTTTGCTAAGATAGTCCAAAACAATGTCAGTTAGTGCCTCCACTAGCAAGACAGAAAGAAACACGAGAAGCCTTTGGAGAGTTGTCTTCTAACACTTCTGTTTTTATGCTAATCTTTGGCCACATCTGACCTAGGCATTGGAGAGTAAGTCCCCCAGGGAACATGGAACAGGGAGTTGGGGAAATGTTTCTTGTTTGTAAAAGGCTTAGATCCTAAGAATGTTTGTACATACAGTCAAAAACGTTTTTAGGCCGGGCGCGGTGGCTCAAGCCTGTAATTCCAGCACTTTGGGAGGCCGAGGCGGGCGGATCACAAGGTCAGGAGATCGAGACCGTCCTGGCTAACATGGTGAAACCCTGTCTCTGCTAAAAAATACAAAAAACTAGCCGGGCGAGGTGGCAGGCGCCTATAGTCCCAGCTACTCGGGAGGCTGAGACAGGAGAATGGCGTGAACCCGGGAGGCAGAGCTTGCAGTGAGCTGAGATCTGGCCAGTGCACTCCAGCTTGGGTGACAGAGCAAGACTCCGTCTCAAACAAACAAACAAACAAACAAAACAAAAAACGTTTTTAATTCTGGTACATTGTGTCTTTGGCAGACAGATTCTTCAAAATATGGCTTCAAAAACTTACCTTCTTATCCCTTTGATCTTGAATAGTCTAATTTGTCCTTATCATATGCATCGATCTTTTCTACATATGCCTTTCCTCTTAATTTAGTGTGGATATTCTAAGATTATCAGTGCGGTAGGAAAGCAATATCTTTAACCTTGGGAATTTTTTTTCCTGCTGTTAAGATTTCCTCCAAATTTCAGCTGGAAAGCATCATTCTTAGCAAATTATCACAAGAAGAGAAAACCAAACACCGCATGTTCTCACTCATAGGTGGGAACTGAACAATGAGCTCACTTGGACTCGGGAAGGGGAACATCACACACTGGGGCCTATCATGGGGAGGGGGGAGGGGGGAGGGATTGCATTGGGGAGTTATACCTGATATAAATGATGAATTGATGGGTGCTGACGAGTTGATGGGTGCAGCACACCAACATGGCACATGTATACATATGTAACCTGCACGTTATGCTCATGTACCCTAGAACTTAAAGTATAATAAAAAAAAAAAAAAAAAAAAAAAGATTTCCTCCAAATTTCAAACCATTTGGAGATTTTAGCCATGGGTGTCTGAATATAACTTAGATGTAATATTTGCCATTATACTGAGCTCTAATTGGTGTCTTTTGCTGAGGACACTTCTCAATTCTATATTTTACTCTTTAGGATTGAGAAGCTGCTATGTCCAGCTCTCTAAGCTCCTAAATTTCCAAGAACTCTTTCTATTCTCTCGAATTCCTAGTTGCAAATACGAGATTTGCTTTTTTCTTAGAGGAACCATAACAAACACAATCAAATAGAAGCGAATATGCTATTGCCATTCTTTTTCTAACCTCTAACCCTAAAGTCATAATATGTACTAAGTATATTACCTGCTTTTTAACTCATCACAAGCAAAAACATTGTCAAATATTTTGCCTCTATAAAACATGGGTTGTCATGTTTTCAGCTCCCCATAACAGTTTTCTTTCTGCTTGCCTTCAGTGATATATTTTAGGTTTCTTTTTAAAAATTATGATGCCACCGTAATTCTAGGTACCAGTTTTCACAACATGCTCTGTAACAGTTTCTATAAAAAGTGATCATTGTAATCTTGGTTGTTTAAAGTGAAGATTTCATTCTCACACATCGTATATGACTGTTGGGTGTTGGTGTGTGTATTTGATTCATAGCAGTCTCTTAACAACCTAAGCAGACAAACCAGCTACCATTTTGAATGCTGCAGGACACTAATCTAGGTGAGGAAAAGAAGTCGGAGGGGGGTTGTGTTTTGCACCAGCCATTAAATGCTCTAGCCCAGGGAAGACCTGTTTTTCTCACAACTCATGGCCATAACTAGTCATACACCTCACTCAACCACAAGGGGTCAGCAAGTACAACTAGCCACAAATCTGCATGGTGAGAATTGTGAACTATCTGATCAGCAAAATTAATAATAACAAAAACCTCTCCAACTCCCCGTCCCATGTTCCCTGGAAGACTTATTCTCCAGTGCCTACTTCAGAGGTAACCAAGGATGAAGATGAAAACATTAAGATGAAGCATTAGGTGACAATTCTCCATGGGTTTTTCATGTTTTTGTGACAGTGGTTCTCAACTGGGTGCAATTTTGTCCCTCAAAAGACATATAGGAATGTGTGAAGACATTTTTGGTTGTCTTCACTATTTGGAGACAACCCAAAATTGGAGAGGGGCTGAGTTACTGGCATCTAGTGATTACAGGCCAGGGATATTACTAAACATCCTATAAAGCACAGAGCAACACCCTCCCACACATGCCAACAAAAGTTATCCAGCCAAATATTTTATAGTGCTGAAATGGAACAACTGTACTTTACAGAAAGTCATCCATTTATACTGGAATATACACTCGAGAATATTAATAACTTTGTTGTTAATACATAGCAAAAAATAGATTAAGTACAATTTAAGTACCAATCAATAGTAGAATCAATCGATAACTACAAATACATTTTCAAAATAAACCAAGGTTATGTAGAGTGACACAAATGTGGATCACAAACAAACTATTGAGTGAAGAAAGTAAGTTTTAAAAGAGTATACTTGCATACTCCATTTATGTATAGTTTGAAAGTAAGCAAAAGTAAAACATTCATTTTAGGGATACATTGATAGAGTGTAAAATTAGAAGGAAAAGATATCAAATAAGTATCATCAAAATGGGGAAATCTGGGAGTGGGGAAGGTGAAAGGTGTGATATAAAGAAGTGCAGTATGAGTATGGTAGAGAATGCTTCCCAACTTCAAAAAGTTCTGTATATTCACAAAAAGTAATTGCATGGGTATTCACTTCATAATGAGGGAAGACAAAAGGCTGGAGTTTAAATCTAGTATGTCCAGTGAACTGTGCCTTTTTAGAATGACAATCTAAGCCTGAGAACACACACATTTTGGATAATGGTTTTGTACTTGATCTATTAAATATTTAGCTGAATGCTGCTGCTGGAATATCACTGCTTCTGCCACAGATGCCAAAGGAAATATGAGGATATGCATCACACTCAAGGCATAAGCAGAATACTTAAACAGATAATGACAAATAAGATAGAGGTTTGGGAATGAACGGAGAAAAGCTAAGGTGGAAGAAGTTAATAACAGGGAGCTTAAGAGTTGATTTGAGGAAAGGCATTATGGGTATCTTTCAAATGGTTCTGGGAATAATTAGGAGTGGGGGCAAGTGTGGCTGCTAAAAACTCTTCACTCATATGTTATCTATAATCTAGATAACAGAATTCAACACTTGACTGGCAGTGGAGTGAAAAATACATGTGTTTGAGGCAAGACAAACAAATTCTAGAATATAAGTTCTTCTGCTTTCTAAATGTGCGACCTCAGGAAAGTAGCTGAATTCCCATCTTAATATTCTCAATAAAAAGTAGGGATAATTGTATTTACTTACTAGGGCTTTGTGAGTTAATGTGTAAGAAGCCACGGATATGATGCCTAGCATAAGATAACAATTCAATAAATAGCAATAGCTGCCATTACTGTTAATAATAGTATTATTGTTATTGTTCAGAGTCACTGTACCTAATATTTACTAATATGTCCTCTGCAAATGTCAGCAAATGCTTTGGATTGACTATTTCACATGACATACTACATGTTTTATCTTCATTCATTTTTTTCTTCTATACAGTTGTTAAAGCAGGAGGAATAAGAAGGAGTTATACTATTGTAGAGCACACCAGAGACAATCTATTTTATACAAGATATATTGATGGATAAAATTTAAAAGTAAGAAAACAAACACTATTATTTTAAAAATATAGGCAAAATGGAGCTAGACGTGGTCGTTCATTCCTATAATCCCAGCACTTTGGGAGGCTGAGGTGGGAGGATCACTTAAGCCCAGGATTTTGAGACCAGCCTGGGGAATATAGGGAGACCCTGTCTCTACAAAAACAAATTTAAAAATAAGAAATAGGCCCAGCATGGTGGCTCACTCCTGGAATCCCAGCACTTTGGGAGGCCGAGGTGGGTAGATCACAAGGTCAGGAGTTTGAGACCACCCTGGTCAATATGGTGAAACCCCATCTCTACTAAAAATACAAAAAAACTAGCTGGGCATGGTGGTGCACACGGGTAGTCCCAGCTACTCGGGAGGCTGAGGCAGGAAAATTGCTTGAACCTAGGAGGCGCGGAGGTTGTAGTGAGCCGGGATCGCACCACTGCACGGGAGGAAGAGTGACAGAGTCAGACAAAAAAAAAAAAAAAAAAAAAAGAAAAAAAGAAACAAACAAACAACAACAACAACAAAATTAAAATGGACAAAATATTTGAATATGAATAGCCACTTCACCAAAGAAAATATACAGATGACAAGCATATGAAAATGTGTTCAACATCTTACATCATTAGAGAATTGCAAATTAAAACAGTGAGATACACACCTATTGGAATGGCCAGAATCCAGAACATTGACAATAGCTAATGCTGGTGAGGATGTGGAGCAACAGGAACTCTCATTTATTGTTGGCAGGAATGCAAAATGGTACAGCCACTTTGAAAGACAGTTTAGTGTTTTTTACAGAATTAAACTTCCTTTTATCATATAATCCAGAAATCATGCTTCTTAATATTTACCCAGATGGATTGAAAACTTAAGTCTACACAAAATCCCGTACAGCAGATGTTTGTAGCAGCTTTATTCATAACTGCAAAAACTTGGAAGCTACAAAAATGTTTTTTTAGTAGGATAAAGAATAAATAAACTATGATACATCCAGTCATTTGGCACCAAAAGGAAATAAGACATCAAGCCATGAAAAGAGATGGAAGAAATAAATTTATGTGATGAAAAGAGAGAAACCAAACTTAAAAGTCTACAAACTATTAATATTAATATATACATTCTAACTGTAAGATCTTCTAGAAAAGAAAAAACTGGGAAGACTGTAAAAGGATCTGTGTTTGCCAAGAGTTAGGGGGATGAATAAGTGAAGCACAGAGACGTTTTAGGATAGTGAAACTATTTTGTATGATAATGCATTGATACATGTCATTATACATTTGTCAAACTCCACAAAATGTACAACACTAAGCATAAACCCAATGGAAACTCTGAACTTTACCTGATAATATTACATCAATATAGGTTCATCTATGGTAGAAGACAAGTAACTGTGGTGCAGGATGTCCGTAGTGGGGAAGGTTGTGTGTGTGTGTGTGTGTTTGAGAATGAGGGTATGTATAAACTCTGTAATTTCCACTTAATTTTACTGTGAACCTAAAACATCTTTATAAAATGAAGTTTATTAATTTGGAAAAAAGGACTTGTGCTAATTTGAATTTGAAAAAAATGAAAAATTTAAGTTGTGACAGATTGCTTTCTACCTTGATTAGTTAGATATCTGCATTGATTTTCATGGCATGATAGATAACAAACTGGGTGAAGAGTTGTACAATTAATCACAGGAAAATGAGGCAAACAGGAAGTTAATCTAACATTAATGTTCTCTATTCCATGAAAGCAGGCTGAAGAATGCTGCAAATACTCCATTTCACTTCATTTGTCTTGCTTTTTCATAGAGATGTGCATAATTAAATCCAAGTGTAAGTATTTCCAGGAACACGTGACTCAGAAAGACATTCACGTCTTCTCATCTTTCTGATAACTTCATGAAAACTTATTGAATGAATTAGGTTAACACCTCACTGTAATGACACTCATCTATATGAAAGTTGCTATAGGGCAGCTATGATAAAGTCAGGCTGCTGGGGTTGCCTCTGAGCCAACTTTTGACAGGATTTTTGACTTCTCTTCTGCCCACCCACATTTTGTTTTTTAATTGTTCAAAATGTGACCATAAAACAAGAAGAAACTACCTTTGACTTAGTCCCCAAAAACGAAAACATTCAAAAAAGAAGTAGAAAAAGGCACCATGGTGCATGTCTAATCTACATCATACATATGGCCCCATTGATTTGTTGCCTCTCAGTTCGAAATCACCCCTTCTTTGTCCTATGTTGTAATACTGAAACTTTACCCTGTAGACGTTTCTCCTTTGCAGCTGTCTCAATGTTAGTCTTTGTCAATAGAAAGAGCCAAAGGGACACTGACAGGTGAGAGGGTTTCCTACTTCTAGTGTGCTGTTTTGGAGGACGCAACAGTCAGCAAATCAGTACATGAGAGGTCTGACAATACTCACTTCAGGACCTTCATAGACTAGCTGTGGTTCTCATCAAGCAGCAACTATATCCCACTCAGTAGGCCACACGTCTGTGAGAGCTCTGCCCTGCTCTCTCTGGCTGGTTTCCTCATCACCTGAAGTCTGTTGTCCTTATGGCAGCCATACTTTCTCCAAAGAGGTCTGAATTTAAGATAGGGGTAGGTGTTGGGAACAGGCCCCCAAATCTGGCCATAAACTGGCCCCAAAACTGGCCATAAATAAAATCTCTGCAGCACTGTGACATGTCCTTGATGGCCATGATGCCCACGCTGAAGGTTGTGGGTTTACCAGGATGAGGACAAGGAACACCTGGCCCACCCAGGGAGGAAAACTGCTTAAGGCATTCCTAAACCACAAACAATAGCATGAGCTATTGGACATGTTCCTGCTGCAGATAACCAGCCAGAGTTCATCTCTTTGTTTCGGCCCATCCCTTTGTTTCCCATTTTAGTTAATCTATAATCTGTAGAAACAATGCTTATCACTGGCTTGCTGTCAGTAAATATGTGGGTAAAACTCTGTTCGTGGCTGTCACCTCTGAAGGCTATCAGACCCCCGATTTCCCACTCCACAATCTATATTTCTCTATATGTGTCTTCAATTCCTCTAGTGCTGCTGGATTAAGGTCTCCACAACCGAGCTGGTCTCGGCGGGAAGGGAGATGTTCTAAGTTCAACCCTTCGTTTTGCACTCTCCCTCAGCTCTAGAAATAGTAGCACCCGATTTATTCACTTGCTACTTCTGTGCATCTCAGAGTTTTCTTTTAATCTTCAACCACCTAGTTAACAATTCTGTATGTGAAATTTTCCCTCTTCAAATTCCCAGTATGTTTTATATATTCAGATTGGACTCTGACTGATACACATGTATTATGTATAACTAACATCCTAAATGTTCAGCAATAGAAAATCTAAACATGCTGGTATGAACCAAATTGCTTTTATTAGCAGAGACTTGGACTAAAAGCTTATTCTTCCATAGTATTGATTGGTAATAACACAACTATTAAACACTTTTTTTTTTTTTTTTTGAGACAGTCTCACTCTGTTGCCCAGGCTGCAGTGCAGTGGTGTGATCTTGGCTCACTGCAACCTCCACCTCTCGGGTTCAAGAGATTCTCCTGCCTCAGTCTCCCGAGCAGCTGGGATTACAGGTGTGCACCACCATGCCCAGCTAATTTTTGTACTTTAGTAAAGACATGGTTTTACCATGTTGGCCAGGCTGGTATCAAGCTCCTGGTCTTGAGCGTCCACCCACCTTGGCCCCCCAAAGTGCTGAGATTACAGGTGCCCAATCCTAAAGTGAACATTTTGCCATCAATGAGGCTAATAAAAATCCAGTATATCCAAGAGGACTTATTCCATTATTAAAGGTGTGTGTTTGTGTGTTTGTGTTTGTATGCATTTGTCGTACTTATTTTTTGAAGATAAACCCCTAAGGTACTTTTTTGAAACTTTTATATACACTGCTATACTATTGTATATAATTCTGCCTCCTTTATCACTACCATCAGGAAAAAGAAACGATGTTGAATTATTGCAGTCACTATTATACACACATTGTTTTTGTAATTGTCCATTTAATTATATCACTCTTTACTAGAAATAAAATCCTTAATACTTCACATATAAAAGACAAGCAGCAAGAATTTTAAAATAAATACATGTCTGGTGGATGGAGTTAATTGTAGGACTCAGTACATTATATAGTTGCTTCTATATATGCATTTCCCCAAAGTAAAATCCCTAACTCTTGGTTACAAGGATTTTAATGTATGGGTATAAGTTGTCTGAAAGAAGATACATTTTCACAAAATTTTTGCTTTATTTACCACAGTGAAGAGCACCTATTACCTTTGTGCTTAATAGTTTGTCGCACTTGACATAGCACCATAAAAGGAACATCTTGGAGAAACTTCAAATATTGTGAATTTCTCCTTATCATCTCTTACATACGACTCCATTCTTTTCTGTCTTCAGTTATAACCCTTGTTTTCTCATTTTACTCCAATTTAAGTCACTCGTTACCTACCTCCTTAATGAATATCCTTGTTAGTGTCCTCACTCCTCTGAGTTCAGTGACTAAATAGGAAGATAGTAATGTATAATGGACAAAAGCACTTTTCCACTTTTGTGTTCTGATGTGAGTTTCTATCCTGACCACCTCTTTATTAATATACCATCTTGGTCAGTTCACTTAAATGCTCTAAGTCTTTCTTTAAACAATGATAATATGGTCCATGTGAAACTTAAATTTTATAGTTTTATATTAGTCAGAATGCTGTCAATGTAACCCTCTGTAACAAACAACCCCATACTGTCAGCAATCATTTATTTATTGGTCATAGTTCTGCAAGTCTTCTGGGATAGCTCTACTTAAGATGTGGTTCAGGTTTAAGTCAGGTCCATGTTTTTCACTATGAAACCTGCAGCTACTCAGGCATAATTAGGCATAATCCTATCATTTTAGGTGGCTAAAACCCACGAGGCCATGCTAAACCAAATTTAGACATATTTAAAGCCTTGTTTATATTACCTTTACTAATATTGCATTGGCCAAAACAAGTTATGACTATGCCGGTGGAACAATGATGTATACTCCACATATTCTTCAAGGAAG
>NW_022329799.1:5337-15964 GCF_002776525.5 Piliocolobus tephrosceles | reverse complement strand
CTTCCTTGAAGAATATGTGGAGTATACATCATTGTTCCACCGGCATAGTCATAACTTGTTTTGGCCAATGCAATATTAGTAAAGGTAATATAAACAAGGCTTTAAATATGTCTAAATTTGGTTTAGCATGGCCTCGTGGGTTTTAGCCACCTAAAATGATAGGATTATGCCTAATTATGCCTGAGTAGCTGCAGGTTTCATAGTGAAAAACATGGACCTGACTTAAACCTGAACCACATCTTAAGTAGAGCTATCCCAGAAGACTTGCAGAACTATGACCAATAAATAAATGATTGCTGACAGTATGGGGTTGTTTGTTACAGAGGGTTACATTGACAGCATTCTGACTAATATAAAACTATAAAATTTAAGTTTCACATGGACCATATTATCATTGTTTAAAGAAAGACTTAGAGCATTTAAGTGAACTGACCAAGATGGTATATTAATAAAGAGGTGGTCAGGATAGAAACTCACATCAGAACACAAAAGTGGAAAAGTGCTTTTGTCCATTATACATTACTATCTTCCTATTTAGTCACTGAACTCAGAGGAGTGAGGACACTAACAAGGATATTCATTAAGGAGGTAGGTAACGAGTGACTTAAATTGGAGTAAAATGAGAAAACAAGGGTTATAACTGAAGACAGAAAAGAATGGAGTCGTATGTAAGAGATGATAAGGAGAAATTCACAATATTTGAAGTTTCTCCAAGATGTTCCTTTTATGGTGCTATGTCAAGTGCGACAAACTATTAAGCACAAAGGTAATAGGTGCTCTTCACTGTGGTAAATAAAGCAAAAATTTTGTGAAAATGTATCTTCTTTCAGACAACTTATACCCATACATTAAAATCCTTGTAACCAAGAGTTAGGGATTTTACTTTGGGGAAATGCATATATAGAAGCAACTATATAATGTACTGAGTCCTACAATTAACTCCATCCACCAGACATGTATTTATTTTAAAATTCTTGCTGCTTGTCTTTTATATGTGAAGTATTAAGGATTTTATTTCTAGTAAAGAGTGATATAATTAAATGGACAATTACAAAAACAATGTGTGTATAATAGTGACTGCAATAATTCAACATCGTTTCTTTTTCCTGATGGTAGTGATAAAGGAGGCAGAATTATATACAATAGTATAGCAGTGTATATAAAAGTTTCAAAAAAGTACCTTAGGGGTTTATCTTCAAAAAATAAGTACGACAAATGCATACAAACACAAACACACAAACACACACCTTTAATAATGGAATAAGTCCTCTTGGATATACTGGATTTTTATTAGCCTCATTGATGGCAAAATGTTCACTTTAGGATTGGGCACCTGTAATCTCAGCACTTTGGGGGGCCAAGGTGGGTGGACGCTCAAGACCAGGAGCTTGATACCAGCCTGGCCAACATGGTAAAACCATGTCTTTACTAAAGTACAAAAATTAGCTGGGCATGGTGGTGCACACCTGTAATCCCAGCTGCTCGGGAGACTGAGGCAGGAGAATCTCTTGAACCCGAGAGGTGGAGGTTGCAGTGAGCCAAGATCACACCACTGCACTGCAGCCTGGGCAACAGAGTGAGACTGTCTCAAAAAAAAAAAAAAAAAGTGTTTAATAGTTGTGTTATTACCAATCAATACTATGGAAGAATAAGCTTTTAGTCCAAGTCTCTGCTAATAAAAGCAATTTGGTTCATACCAGCATGTTTAGATTTTCTATTGCTGAACATTTAGGATGTTAGTTATACATAATACATGTGTATCAGTCAGAGTCCAATCTGAATATATAAAACATACTGGGAATTTGAAGAGGGAAAATTTCACATACAGAATTGTTAACTAGGTGGTTGAAGATTAAAAGAAAACTCTGAGATGCACAGAAGTAGCAAGTGAATAAATCGGGTGCTACTATTTCTAGAGCTGAGGGAGAGTGCAAAACGAAGGGTTGAACTTAGAACATCTCCCTTCCCGCCGAGACCAGCTCGGTTGTGGAGACCTTAATCCAGCAGCACTAGAGGAATTGAAGACACATATAGAGAAATATAGATTGTGGAGTGGGAAATCGGGGGTCTGATAGCCTTCAGAGGTGACAGCCACGAACAGAGTTTTACCCACATATTTACTGACAGCAAGCCAGTGATAAGCATTGTTTCTACAGATTATAGATTAACTAAAATGGGAAACAAAGGGATGGGCCGAAACAAAGAGATGAACTCTGGCTGGTTATCTGCAGCAGGAACATGTCCAATAGCTCATGCTATTGTTTGTGGTTTAGGAATGCCTTAAGCAGTTTTCCTCCCTGGGTGGGCCAGGTGTTCCTTGTCCTCATCCTGGTAAACCCACAACCTTCAGCGTGGGCATCATGGCCATCAAGGACATGTCACAGTGCTGCAGAGATTTTATTTATGGCCAGTTTTGGGGCCAGTTTATGGCCAGATTTGGGGGCCTGTTCCCAACACCTACCCCTATCTTAAATTCAGACCTCTTTGGAGAAAGTATGGCTGCCATAAGGACAACAGACTTCAGGTGATGAGGAAACCAGCCAGAGAGAGCAGGGCAGAGCTCTCACAGACGTGTGGCCTACTGAGTGGGATATAGTTGCTGCTTGATGAGAACCACAGCTAGTCTATGAAGGTCCTGAAGTGAGTATTGTCAGACCTCTCATGTACTGATTTGCTGACTGTTGCGTCCTCCAAAACAGCACACTAGAAGTAGGAAACCCTCTCACCTGTCAGTGTCCCTTTGGCTCTTTCTATTGACAAAGACTAACATTGAGACAGCTGCAAAGGAGAAACGTCTACAGGGTAAAGTTTCAGTATTACAACATAGGACAAAGAAGGGGTGATTTCGAACTGAGAGGCAACAAATCAATGGGGCCATATGTATGATGTAGATTAGACATGCACCATGGTGCCTTTTTCTACTTCTTTTTTGAATGTTTTCGTTTTTGGGGACTAAGTCAAAGGTAGTTTCTTCTTGTTTTATGGTCACATTTTGAACAATTAAAAAACAAAATGTGGGTGGGCAGAAGAGAAGTCAAAAATCCTGTCAAAAGTTGGCTCAGAGGCAACCCCAGCAGCCTGACTTTATCATAGCTGCCCTATAGCAACTTTCATATAGATGAGTGTCATTACAGTGAGGTGTTAACCTAATTCATTCAATAAGTTTTCATGAAGTTATCAGAAAGATGAGAAGACGTGAATGTCTTTCTGAGTCACGTGTTCCTGGAAATACTTACACTTGGATTTAATTATGCACATCTCTATGAAAAAGCAAGACAAATGAAGTGAAATGGAGTATTTGCAGCATTCTTCAGCCTGCTTTCATGGAATAGAGAACATTAATGTTAGATTAACTTCCTGTTTGCCTCATTTTCCTGTGATTAATTGTACAACTCTTCACCCAGTTTGTTATCTATCATGCCATGAAAATCAATGCAGATATCTAACTAATCAAGGTAGAAAGCAATCTGTCACAACTTAAATTTTTCATTTTTTTCAAATTCAAATTAGCACAAGTCCTTTTTTCCAAATTAATAAACTTCATTTTATAAAGATGTTTTAGGTTCACAGTAAAATTAAGTGGAAATTACAGAGTTTATACATACCCTCATTCTCAAACACACACACACACACACAACCTTCCCCACTACGGACATCCTGCACCACAGTTACTTGTCTTCTACCATAGATGAACCTATATTGATGTAATATTATCAGGTAAAGTTCAGAGTTTCCATTGGGTTTATGCTTAGTGTTGTACATTTTGTGGAGTTTGACAAATGTATAATGACATGTATCAATGCATTATCATACAAAATAGTTTCACTATCCTAAAACGTCTCTGTGCTTCACTTATTCATCCCCCTAACTCTTGGCAAACACAGATCCTTTTACAGTCTTCCCAGTTTTTTCTTTTCTAGAAGATCTTACAGTTAGAATGTATATATTAATATTAATAGTTTGTAGACTTTTAAGTTTGGTTTCTCTCTTTTCATCACATAAATTTATTTCTTCCATCTCTTTTCATGGCTTGATGTCTTATTTCCTTTTGGTGCCAAATGACTGGATGTATCATAGTTTATTTATTCTTTATCCTACTAAAAAAACATTTTTGTAGCTTCCAAGTTTTTGCAGTTATGAATAAAGCTGCTACAAACATCTGCTGTACGGGATTTTGTGTAGACTTAAGTTTTCAATCCATCTGGGTAAATATTAAGAAGCATGATTTCTGGATTATATGATAAAAGGAAGTTTAATTCTGTAAAAAACACTAAACTGTCTTTCAAAGTGGCTGTACCATTTTGCATTCCTGCCAACAATAAATGAGAGTTCCTGTTGCTCCACATCCTCACCAGCATTAGCTATTGTCAATGTTCTGGATTCTGGCCATTCCAATAGGTGTGTATCTCACTGTTTTAATTTGCAATTCTCTAATGATGTAAGATGTTGAACACATTTTCATATGCTTGTCATCTGTATATTTTCTTTGGTGAAGTGGCTATTCATATTCAAATATTTTGTCCATTTTAATTTTGTTGTTGTTGTTGTTTGTTTGTTTCTTTTTTTCTTTTTTTTTTTTTTTTTTTTTTGTCTGACTCTGTCACTCTTCCTCCCGTGCAGTGGTGCGATCCCGGCTCACTACAACCTCCGCGCCTCCTAGGTTCAAGCAATTTTCCTGCCTCAGCCTCCCGAGTAGCTGGGACTACCCGTGTGCACCACCATGCCCAGCTAGTTTTTTTGTATTTTTAGTAGAGATGGGGTTTCACCATATTGACCAGGGTGGTCTCAAACTCCTGACCTTGTGATCTACCCACCTCGGCCTCCCAAAGTGCTGGGATTCCAGGAGTGAGCCACCATGCTGGGCCTATTTCTTATTTTTAAATTTGTTTTTGTAGAGACAGGGTCTCCCTATATTCCCCAGGCTGGTCTCAAAATCCTGGGCTTAAGTGATCCTCCCACCTCAGCCTCCCAAAGTGCTGGGATTATAGGAATGAACGACCACGTCTAGCTCCATTTTGCCTATATTTTTAAAATAATAGTGTTTGTTTTCTTACTTTTAAATTTTATCCATCAATATATCTTGTATAAAATAGATTGTCTCTGGTGTGCTCTACAATAGTATAACTCCTTCTTATTCCTCCTGCTTTAACAACTGTATAGAAGAAAAAAATGAATGAAGATAAAACATGTAGTATGTCATGTGAAATAGTCAATCCAAAGCATTTGCTGACATTTGCAGAGGACATATTAGTAAATATTAGGTACAGTGACTCTGAACAATAACAATAATACTATTATTAACAGTAATGGCAGCTATTGCTATTTATTGAATTGTTATCTTATGCTAGGCATCATATCCGTGGCTTCTTACACATTAACTCACAAAGCCCTAGTAAGTAAATACAATTATCCCTACTTTTTATTGAGAATATTAAGATGGGAATTCAGCTACTTTCCTGAGGTCGCACATTTAGAAAGCAGAAGAACTTATATTCTAGAATTTGTTTGTCTTGCCTCAAACACATGTATTTTTCACTCCACTGCCAGTCAAGTGTTGAATTCTGTTATCTAGATTATAGATAACATATGAGTGAAGAGTTTTTAGCAGCCACACTTGCCCCCACTCCTAATTATTCCCAGAACCATTTGAAAGATACCCATAATGCCTTTCCTCAAATCAACTCTTAAGCTCCCTGTTATTAACTTCTTCCACCTTAGCTTTTCTCCGTTCATTCCCAAACCTCTATCTTATTTGTCATTATCTGTTTAAGTATTCTGCTTATGCCTTGAGTGTGATGCATATCCTCATATTTCCTTTGGCATCTGTGGCAGAAGCAGTGATATTCCAGCAGCAGCATTCAGCTAAATATTTAATAGATCAAGTACAAAACCATTATCCAAAATGTGTGTGTTCTCAGGCTTAGATTGTCATTCTAAAAAGGCACAGTTCACTGGACATACTAGATTTAAACTCCAGCCTTTTGTCTTCCCTCATTATGAAGTGAATACCCATGCAATTACTTTTTGTGAATATACAGAACTTTTTGAAGTTGGGAAGCATTCTCTACCATACTCATACTGCACTTCTTTATATCACACCTTTCACCTTCCCCACTCCCAGATTTCCCCATTTTGATGATACTTATTTGATATCTTTTCCTTCTAATTTTACACTCTATCAATGTATCCCTAAAATGAATGTTTTACTTTTGCTTACTTTCAAACTATACATAAATGGAGTATGCAAGTATACTCTTTTAAAACTTACTTTCTTCACTCAATAGTTTGTTTGTGATCCACATTTGTGTCACTCTACATAACCTTGGTTTATTTTGAAAATGTATTTGTAGTTATCGATTGATTCTACTATTGATTGGTACTTAAATTGTACTTAATCTATTTTTTGCTATGTATTAACAACAAAGTTATTAATATTCTCGAGTGTATATTCCAGTATAAATGGATGACTTTCTGTAAAGTACAGTTGTTCCATTTCAGCACTATAAAATATTTGGCTGGATAACTTTTGTTGGCATGTGTGGGAGGGTGTTGCTCTGTGCTTTATAGGATGTTTAGTAATATCCCTGGCCTGTAATCACTAGATGCCAGTAACTCAGCCCCTCTCCAATTTTGGGTTGTCTCCAAATAGTGAAGACAACCAAAAATGTCTTCACACATTCCTATATGTCTTTTGAGGGACAAAATTGCACCCAGTTGAGAACCACTGTCACAAAAACATGAAAAACCCATGGAGAATTGTCACCTAATGCTTCATCTTAATGTTTTCATCTTCATCCTTGGTTACCTCTGAAGTAGGCACTGGAGAATAAGTCTTCCAGGGAACATGGGACGGGGAGTTGGAGAGGTTTTTGTTATTATTAATTTTGCTGATCAGATAGTTCACAATTCTCACCATGCAGATTTGTGGCTAGTTGTACTTGCTGACCCCTTGTGGTTGAGTGAGGTGTATGACTAGTTATGGCCATGAGTTGTGAGAAAAACAGGTCTTCCCTGGGCTAGAGCATTTAATGGCTGGTGCAAAACACAACCCCCCTCCGACTTCTTTTCCTCACCTAGATTAGTGTCCTGCAGCATTCAAAATGGTAGCTGGTTTGTCTGCTTAGGTTGTTAAGAGACTGCTATGAATCAAATACACACACCAACACCCAACAGTCATATACGATGTGTGAGAATGAAATCTTCACTTTAAACAACCAAGATTACAATGATCACTTTTTATAGAAACTGTTACAGAGCATGTTGTGAAAACTGGTACCTAGAATTACGGTGGCATCATAATTTTTAAAAAGAAACCTAAAATATATCACTGAAGGCAAGCAGAAAGAAAACTGTTATGGGGAGCTGAAAACATGACAACCCATGTTTTATAGAGGCAAAATATTTGACAATGTTTTTGCTTGTGATGAGTTAAAAAGCAGGTAATATACTTAGTACATATTATGACTTTAGGGTTAGAGGTTAGAAAAAGAATGGCAATAGCATATTCGCTTCTATTTGATTGTGTTTGTTATGGTTCCTCTAAGAAAAAAGCAAATCTCGTATTTGCAACTAGGAATTCGAGAGAATAGAAAGAGTTCTTGGAAATTTAGGAGCTTAGAGAGCTGGACATAGCAGCTTCTCAATCCTAAAGAGTAAAATATAGAATTGAGAAGTGTCCTCAGCAAAAGACACCAATTAGAGCTCAGTATAATGGCAAATATTACATCTAAGTTATATTCAGACACCCATGGCTAAAATCTCCAAATGGTTTGAAATTTGGAGGAAATCTTTTTTTTTTTTTTTTTTTTTTTATTATACTTTAAGTTCTAGGGTACATGAGCATAACGTGCAGGTTACATATGTATACATGTGCCATGTTGGTGTGCTGCACCCATCAACTCGTCAGCACCCATCAATTCATCATTTATATCAGGTATAACTCCCCAATGCAATCCCTCCCCCCTCCCCCCTCCCCATGATAGGCCCCAGTGTGTGATGTTCCCCTTCCCGAGTCCAAGTGAGCTCATTGTTCAGTTCCCACCTATGAGTGAGAACATGCGGTGTTTGGTTTTCTCTTCTTGTGATAATTTGCTAAGAATGATGCTTTCCAGCTGAAATTTGGAGGAAATCTTAACAGCAGGAAAAAAAATTCCCAAGGTTAAAGATATTGCTTTCCTACCGCACTGATAATCTTAGAATATCCACACTAAATTAAGAGGAAAGGCATATGTAGAAAAGATCGATGCATATGATAAGGACAAATTAGACTATTCAAGATCAAAGGGATAAGAAGGTAAGTTTTTGAAGCCATATTTTGAAGAATCTGTCTGCCAAAGACACAATGTACCAGAATTAAAAACGTTTTTTGTTTTGTTTGTTTGTTTGTTTGTTTGAGACGGAGTCTTGCTCTGTCACCCAAGCTGGAGTGCACTGGCCAGATCTCAGCTCACTGCAAGCTCTGCCTCCCGGGTTCACGCCATTCTCCTGTCTCAGCCTCCCGAGTAGCTGGGACTATAGGCGCCTGCCACCTCGCCCGGCTAGTTTTTTGTATTTTTTAGCAGAGACAGGGTTTCACCATGTTAGCCAGGACGGTCTCGATCTCCTGACCTTGTGATCCGCCCGCCTCGGCCTCCCAAAGTGCTGGAATTACAGGCTTGAGCCACCGCGCCCGGCCTAAAAACGTTTTTGACTGTATGTACAAACATTCTTAGGATCTAAGCCTTTTACAAACAAGAAACATTTCCCCAACTCCCTGTTCCATGTTCCCTGGGGGACTTACTCTCCAATGCCTAGGTCAGATGTGGCCAAAGATTAGCATAAAAACAGAAGTGTTAGAAGACAACTCTCCAAAGGCTTCTCGTGTTTCTTTCTGTCTTGCTAGTGGAGGCACTAACTGACATTGTTTTGGACTATCTTAGCAAAGATATTTGTATAGCAAACAGCTTTGGAACATCAAAATAATGTCTCTTCAGGCAAAAGTCAGGAACGTTTTCTGTCCAGTACAATAAATATAATATCTTCCTCTGGATCAGACATACTTACTGCCCATTATCAGAGACTTGACTTCCCTGAATTCACGGTTCTGCTTCTGTAATACAACATGCTGTGTGCGCAGGAATCAGCTGTCTCTTTTTGTATCACTCTGTGGGAATGAGGACTCCAGGAACAGGAACAGGAAAATGCTGATATTCTGCCCAGTGCTATTGCTGTGAATAATAAGTTCTTTGTGTCTATCTCAGAATTCTCATGTTTTCTGCCAGCATCTATGAAACTGTGGCAGACTAACTTGTTAGTTTGCAAGTATCGTACAATCTCAGACCCTTCACAGCAACATACACACACATACACACAAACTGAAACAGGAAATTTCTTGAAGAGAATGAAATTCAGTCCTAAAAAATTTTTGCTAACCACTAGTCTCCGGGTAGGGAGGGAGGTCTTTGAAATATCTGCCCAACAAAATTTTGCAATTGAGACAGACATGAATTTTTTGTGTTCTCTATTATTCTTTTCTAAATAGCAGTGCTTAGTACTATTACACTTTCCCTAAACCACAAGTGTATATTTCAACTGTGGAGAATATACAACTTGTATTTTTAGTTTAACAGGATTCATACCTGTAATTGAAGTTATAACCTATCATATCTCCCCCAGATACAATGGTGCTTAAGTGTGTTGATATAGCCAAATAGAATACTTCAAGTGAGTATATTTTGTTAGTGAGAAGGGAAGTATATCAAATATTTGGTGACCAGAAAGAAGACCATGATAGACTTACCAAGTGTCTACGTTTATCCCAGTGAGCTCATAGGTCCTATTTTGGTACATTGTTCTATTTGTATTACTTTATAATTCCACTTTATTCTAATCACTACAGCTTTATTGAAAGTCTTGAAATATAATAAATTCTTCCAATTTTTTCTTCAAATGCATCTCGATAGCAACGTCCTTTTTACTTGTATGTAAGTGTTAAAATTCAGATTATCAATTTAAACACATGCACACGCACATACAGGCACATGAGCACATTGATTGTCGGGATTTTTATTGGGATGATTTTCCATCTATAGACCAATTTCAGAGAACTGCCATGGTTACACTATTGAAATTTGTAGCCTAGAAATATTGTATAATCCTCCATTATTTAGGCCTTATTTACTGATTCTCAATTATTTTATATATTTCCATAAAAACATTCTTCATAGAATATATTTTTAAAAATCTTGCTTAAATTTATCTAGATATTCTTTATTTTGATACTATTAGAAATCAGATCATTCCATTTCTGTTTGTTTATTTTATGTAGAAACATATTAGTATCTTTAATTTATTGATTTTAGTTTCTTCACAAACTTCTTTACTTAAAATAACATTTAACCATAGTAGCTTTTAGATATTTTTTCATACCGTCATATATTAATGACTTGTTATTGTTTTCTAATTTCTTTACTTTCATTTGTTTTTCATGTTTTATTCTACCTGGGCATGACTTAAAACTATTAAGTGGAAAATGTTTTCAGTTGCAATAGTAAGACACTTTATATTGTCTATTTTCTCAAAGGGAGTACTGTTAATATGTCACCATTAAGTAAGATAATTGTCATCTTTTTTTTTTTTTTTTTTTTTT
>NW_022329799.1:0-5237 GCF_002776525.5 Piliocolobus tephrosceles | reverse complement strand
GCTCTGTCGCCCAGGCTGGAGTGCACTGGCAGGATCTCAGCTCACTGCAAGCTCCGCCTCCCGGGTTCACGCCATTCTCCTGCCTCAGCCTCCCAAGTAGCTGGGACTACAGGCGCCCACCACCACGCCCGGCTAATTTTTTGTAGTTTTAGTAGAGACGGGGTTTTACCATGTTAGCCAGGATGGTCTCGAACTCCTGACCTCGTGATCCGCCCAACTCAGCCTCCCAAAGTGCTGGGATTACAGGCATTAACCACTGCGCCTGGCCATACAGGTACACGCCACCACGCCTGGCTAATTTTTTTTTGTATTTTTAGTAGAGATGGGGTTTCACCATGTTGGCCAGGCTTGTCTCAAACTCCTGACCTCAGGTGATCCACCTACCTCGCCCTCCCAAATTGCTGGGATTACAGGCATGAGTCACCAGCCTGGCCTCATCTATTTTTATATTGCAAGTTATTACCGCCCAATTACAGAAGTAGTTGCCTTTGATTTTATGTTAGTAAAGTATAATGTAGTTAATTAATTAGTTAAAATAGATTAAAATAAAATATTTTCAGGCTATAGCTACATTTTGAAAATCACCTTTAGCACAGCTCCCAGACAAACTTTCTCTGATAGAAAGTTCTATACTATCTGTTTATACTATGGCTATTGAGCCCTAAAATGTGCCTAGTGCAACTAAGGAACCAAGTTATTATTTTATTTAAGTTTAATTAATGTAATTCAAATAGCCATATGTAACTATTGGTTTCTGTCTAATGGATATCACAGACTTAGAGTAATTATCTCAACCAAACAGTGGCTATATGTAGCACAAACTTACAACTAATAGTATCAAGATTTAAGAGAAAAAAGAGTTAAAAAAAAATCAAGAAACCTTTTTAAAATCTCTTCACTTTTCTCAAACAAATTTCCAAAATTTTAATCATTGCAAAAGCAGAAGGGAGAAATCTATTGTTATCCTCAAAACAGTGAGACATTGTTCATCTCCATGGTACACTGAGAACCCCAGAATTTTCCTCCTTTTAAGTGATATTTTTGTGGCCATGCCTGTACGTAACATAAAACGTTTCTGCTTTGTCACATACGTCATTAGAAAAATTCTTGGCCGGGCATGGTGGCTCAAGCCTGTAATCCCAGCACTTTGGGAGGCTGAGGCAGGCAGATCATGATGTCAAGAGATTGAGACCATCCTGGCCAACATGGTGAAACCCCATGTCTACTAAAAATACAAAAATTAGCTGGGCATGGTGGCGTTTGCCTGTAGTCCCTGCTACTTAGGAGGCTGAGGCAGGAGAATTGCTTGAACCAGGGAGGCGGAGGTTGCAGTGAGCTGAGATCATGCCACTGCACTTCAGCCTGGTGATACAGCGAGACTCCGTCTCAAAAAAGAAAAGAAAAGAAAAGAAAGAAAAAAAGAAAAGAAAAGAAACGAGAAAAAGAAAAGAAAATTCCTCTCGCATTTTGGTTGACTACTAAGGAATCTGATAACCTCATCTGCTCAAGAGTAGTAATGGTTTCTGTAGTTTAAGAGAATGCTCCTCCAAACCTATTTACATAGCTCGGAACTTCCAGAAATCTTCTCTTGTAAAAACAAAGAATTTCAAATAGCCTTCTGCCAAAGAAAATGTCTTTATGAAGGGTCAGTCATTTACAATGCTATAATAAACCATATATCAAGAAAGGCCCCGAGGATTGGAAGAAAACAAAGAATACCAGAAGCAAAATGATATGTGCTTGCTAATATCCAACATTCAGTGAGGCTTGCTACTCTCTGACTTCTGTTGAAAAAGAGGGATGTGGTGAATAACCACAAGATTAAGCCTAGCATGGATATTGATGACCAAACATTCACTCATCTCTGCTTCTCAAGTATGGTTTCTAGTGTGTGTTTTGATTCTCCGTGATGTTTGCACCCCATTAAGTTCTCATTTTGATCTTCTACTTAACAAGATTAATTTAATGGATCATATCTTACACTTAATAAAATCGCTTTTATTAAAATATGATTTACTATCTGACTTTTTGTTTGCCTCTTGCTAGGATGGAAATGGAGCTTTAAGCTGTCCATGAGACAAACTTATGAGAAAAATACTTCAAAGAAATTGTGTGGGCTGTTGGAATTTGGCATTTTGGGCATGAACATAAAGAAACCTCTTAATCCAACCAGGCTTTCTTTGAAAGGTTGTGTAATATAATTTGATGAGATCATTAAATCTCCTTTTAGTTGTCCTCACCACATCTATCTACTTGTAGAATATTAACCTTTTATCTGAGGTGAGAACAGATTTACCAAATATAGTCTACCAAATACAGCCTATCTTTACAGAGATACCAAATATAACCTACCTTCAGGAGCAAAAGGACAAAGAAATCCAGAAGCTATTTCTATAAAGGTAATTATTCATTTGTGTAAGTTAATTGAGAAATTAAAATAAGAAGTCACAATACTGTCAATATTTTAACCCACTTTCACAACAGTGTTTCTATTTCTGCACATGGTACCGTTTTACTGCCTGAGAGATTAGAGAAGACAGAGTATACTGTAATGTCCTTGAAATATTTTGACTACATCTTGAATTCCAGATATCTGTAATGACTTGATTGGATGATTCTTAAAAAGCAATGATTTTATTCCCTTCATAAATTAAAAAAAAAAATCACATTAAGTAGAGAGTGAGCCAAGAAGAGAAGGAAGTGGTTTGACTTTTTAAAAGCAGTTTGGAAAGAGAAATGAGTGTCTGCTGACATTGAAGCAGCAGCTAGGACTTCATTCACTACTTCTAATTATACTCCCTATGCCAAAATCAGACAAGCTCAGACATTATAATGAAGCGAGATTTAAAACATTAGGGGGGAAAAAACTAGTTGAACTCATAATTAAAGCCAAGACTTGTTTTTTGAAACTGGAAATCTCCCACTATGAATTTTAAAATTTGTAATATAAGCAAACTGAGTTTTATTAATTATTGCAGCAATAGGAAACACTGCAAGATAATTCTGGAAAGGTTTCATTTGAGAGTAAATTAGCAGTTTTTTTATTTGTTTGTTTGCTGTTGATGGTTTGGGCTTAGAGTGCCTAGGGAAGAATTACAGAACTAGAATGTGACTTTGAGTTGCTTCAATCATTAAGGCGAGAATCAGTAATAGAGAAGTTGTGAGTAAAGAAGAAAACATTATGCGAGTCAAAAAACATTCTGCAATAGCAATCCCATAGTTGATGGATTCATGGCACCAGTTCTCAGTCTTTCCTAACTGATGAGAAGAGTTGTTCAGCCACTAAAGCAGCCATGTTCAGATGTATACCACTGTTGTGATTTCTAGATAATATTATCATCTCAGAAAAAATAGCTTGGGATTGGACCATGGACTTATCTTCCTATTCCTTTTATGGAGTGATGAGTTCATTTCATTTGAGTTGAGCGATGGATCATTTGACACGAGAGCAGTTGCAGAACAGGACTGAGACTGTAGAGAATACACGCATGAGACTCGCAACACACAATGACTACTATCAAAATGACATGGAGCCTTCCTAAAATACTTCGTGTCATAATCTGAATTACTAAACCCAGGTAAAGAAGAATCCATTTGCATTTGCCTTAGAGAGCCAGGTGACTGTCTCCTTAAGTCTAAAGATGGGTTGTTTTACATGGACACTGATAGTTACTCAAGTGTTTTGGTCAGCTCAGACTTCCGTAACAAAATGTCACAGACCGGGTGGCATAAGCAACAAAAATTTATTTCCTCACACTTCTGGGGGCTAGAAGTTCAAGATCAATATGCGAGCAGGGTTGATTTCTGGTGCAGCCTCTGTGATTTGTAGATGTCTCTCTTAGTGCTATGTCCTCATATGACTTTCCTCTGGGCATGGGTTGAGAGAAAAAAAAAAAAAAAATCCCTGATGTCTATTCCTCTTCTTATAAGGACACTAATCTCATCAGATTAGGGCTCCATCATTATGACTTTATTTAACCTTAATCACTTCCTTAAAGACTCTATTCCCATATATAGTCATATTGAGGTTCAGGCACTTGAGCTATTTTCTATGTAAATATAATTTTTTTTTTTATCTTTGGCCAAGTGACCAGCTCTAATGAGGGCAATCAAATCTACCATCTGGGCTATGTTAATCTCCTTTAGTGAAGATATTCTAAGGGTGAACTGAGATCTATTATAGTAGAACCAGCCTGATAATTTCCCAAATTTCTCTATGCCCACGTAGCTACTTCATAGCATTGTCTGTAAGTACTAAAAATTTATCTCTAAAATATCCAATTGGTACAGCCTTTTTTGTCTGCAAGTTTAATTAATCTTTAGTTGGAAACTTAACATGTATAACCTTCAGCAAATATTTTCCATATCATGTGCTTTTTTAAGTTTCTATTTTGTTAATGATACCTCAGGAATAGCTAAATTATTTCAGGTATATTAATTATTTTTTATTTTTTGCTGAACCAGACTTTAGAAATAGAAGGACCTCTCTAAATGGTATTAATTGATATTGGTCAAATAAATTGAGGTTATGGATTCCTAGGACTGTCGAAATGTATCAGTACATTTATGCCTATCCCATGGAGATTCAGAGAAATTTTAACAATTGCCTTTAACATAGACCAGGATAGTATCTTCTGCCTACTAGGGCTAATGTCTTTGTTTGGCAGTCCAATGTTTAAGAAAATGTCAATTTGAGGCCCAGCATGGGCCTCTGCTGCTATAATACCAGCAGTTTGAGAGGCTGAGGCAGGCGGACTGCTTGAGCCTGGGAGTTTGAGACAAACCTGGGCAACACAGTGAGACTCTCATTTCTACAAAAAAAAAAAATACTAAAATTAGCTGTGTGTGGTGGTACATGCCTGTGGTCCTAGCTACCCAGGAGGCTGAAGCAGGATGATCACCTGAGACCAGGAGGTCGACACTGCAGTGAGCTGTGATCCCTGCCACTGCATTCAAGCCTGGGTGACAGAGTGAGACTCAGAAGAGAGAAAAGAAAGAAAAGAAAAGAAAAGAAAAGAAAAGAAAAGAAAAGAAAAGAAAAGAAAAGGGGAAGGGAAGAGGAAGGAAGGGAGGGAGGGAGAGAGGAAGGAAGGAAGGAAGGAAGGAAGGAGAGAAAAAGAAAGGAAAAGAAAGAAAGAAAAGAAAGGAAGAAAGGAAGGAAGGAAGGAAGGAAGGAAGGAAGAAAGAAAGAAAGAAAGAAAGAAAGAAAGAAAGAAAGAAAGAAAGAAAGAAAGAAA
>NW_022329798.1:0-2762 GCF_002776525.5 Piliocolobus tephrosceles | reverse complement strand
AACCCAAATGTCCATCAGTGATAGACTGGATTAAGAAAAGGTGGCACGGCGGCCCTCTCACAGCCCCAGTCCTGTCGGGATGTGGGGACTGTGGGAAGTCCGTCCGAGAGCCCGGGGGGACTCTGCCGGCCTCCTTTGCCGGAGGCCAACAGACTTCTCCCGCACACCTTAGGTTACCAAAATAAACGTGCAGTTTTGCTCCTACACTTGCCTACCCGCTGGTTCTTTGAAACCCGGGAGGAGACCCCTCCTCAGGGCCCCCAGGGTCCGGGGAGCCTCCTCCTCCTCGTTCCACGCCGCGGACGGACCAGGACCTGAGACCCGCTTCGCTCACTCTCACGGCCTCTCTGGGGTAAGTGCCCTTGTCTCCTCTTTACCACCCTTGGCCCAAATCCTGCGCAGGTCCGAGGTCCATTTTGAGCCACCACGTGGCTTCGGAGAGCCTTGCAGGACGGAGACGTCCGCCTGAAGGTACCCTCCACTTTGGCTTCAAGAGCCTCCAGTCTGTCTCTGCTGGTTCCAAAGGACGCTTTGAAGCCAGGCAGAGATCCACTTCCATTTCCATTGTGTCCATTGTGTGTCGGTAAAGAGGAAACAAATGGGAAACCCCCAGTCCAAATTTCCAAAGAGCACCCCCTTAGGGTGCCTCCTAGCCAATTTAAAAAACTTACAGCTTGAACAAGAACTTAGGAGGAAGCAGTTAATTTTCCTTTCCACTGTGGCATGATCGACCTCAGCAGTTTCTGCCAGCAGCTAGGCAAGTGGTCCGAAATTTACGTACAAGGCTTTTGGGCCTTAGGCTCTCGTCCCTATACTCCTTCTCTCCCCGCTCTCCCCACCCCCTCCCTTCCTGCCCAGACTCCTCCTCCTCCCCCCATCCAGACTCCTCCATCCTCCTTCTCATCTACTAGTAATCCACTCGGTCCCGTGCCTCCTTCGGGGCCCCCAACTGGCTGTCTTGAGTCCCCTATCTCTGCCGCACACCCTCCTACAGTGTTAGCGCCTTTGTGAGAGGTGGCTGGGGCGGAGGGGTAGTCAGAGTACATGTCCCTTTCTCATTGGCCGATCTTTCCAAAATTGAGAAGAGTTTAGGTGATTTCTCAGCTAATCCTACCATATACATAAAGGAATTTAGATACCTTTGTCAGGCCTATGACTTAACTTGGCATGACCTCCAGGTTATCCTAACCTCTACCCTAAACTGACTGAGGTTCTAACCCAGTATACCCAGTTAGATCCACCCTCCCCCACAGGGGCCACCATTTTGGCGTCTTATTTCATTTCTCAGTCAGCTCCTGACATTCGTAAAAAACTTCAAAAGTTAGAGGATGGTCCTCAGACACCAATACAAGACCTGGTTAAATTAGCCTTTAAGGTCTATAGCTCCAGAGAGGAGACGGCAGGCTTGCCTTGAACAGAAGTTACAGCTCCTAGCAGCGGCTTTACAGCCCAGTCATAACCCCAGACCAGAGAGCACATACCCCACAGACTCCAAGGCCACGAAAGGAGCCTGCTATAAGTGTGGCAAGGCAGGACACTATGCCAACAGGTGTCCGCAAGGTCCCCAAGCCCCAACGCAACCTTGCTATAAGTGCAAGGCATCAGGACATTAGGCCAGTGAATGTCCTAACCCTTGTCCACCAGCAACCCCCTGCCCTGCTTGCCAGCAGGGAGGAAACTGGAAGTCTGATTGCCCCACCCTGAGAACAGGTGCCGCGCCTCTACGTGACCCCCTTTCCCAGGATCCTGGGAGCTCCTTCCAGCTCCTACATCTGGACGATGACAACTGAAGGTGCCGAGACTCGGGGACCCCCATCACCCTCGCCAAGCCGCGGGTAACTCTCCTGGTAGCGGGTAAGACAATTAATTTTTTAATCAACAGCGAGGCTACCTATTCTGTTTTGCCGTCCTTCTCTGGACCTAGCCTTCCATCCAATATCTCTGTAGTAGGAGTAAGTGGAAAGCCATCCACTCCACGAAAAACTCCAATCCTTAATTGCTGCCTGGCCAACAAGTACTTTGCGCACTCATTCCTCATTCCCAACTAAAAAGGGCCCCTACCGAAAGCAACCAGTGGAAATCAGTTTGGCTTTCCCCCACTCGCCTCAAACTTACTAAATTTTCTTAACTATCTCATACTCCCCAACCTTGCCAGGACTATCCTTCTGGGTTTTGCCCATATTCCAACAAATGCTTCCATTCCTCATTCCTATACTAATACTGTGCCTTATTTTATTTTTCTTCCGTGCGTCCAAATACCAACCATGGGCCCTGACCTTAACGACGCCCCTTAACAGCAGGAAGTAGCCAGACAGACCACGGCGCCCCTTTATCACTATTATCAATAAAAGGTTGGACTGTTTGGACGAACCGAGGCAAGATGGTGTACTTCCGGGTTCTTCATCCCCACCCCCAACTCTTCCCGCGTGCGCGAAAATGCAGCCGGCGCCCAGGGAGGGTGCAGACCAACTGGGCATGCGCCAGGTGACGTCAATCCGAAGAGACCAAGATTTACCTGGTCGCACCTGCGGAACGCCCCTGACACGCCCATGCCCCACCTATTGCCCTCCCACTCCTAAAAAAGCCGCTCTCCGCCATTGAGCCACGCGGCCCTCTCACAGCCCCAGTCCTGTCGGGATGTGGGGACTGTGGGAAGTCCGTCCGAGAGCCCGGGGGGACTCTGCCGGCCTCCTTTGCAGGAGGCCAACAGACTTCTCCCGCACACCTTAGGTTACCAAAATAAACGTGCAGTTTTGCTCCTA
>NW_022329797.1:2996-14113 GCF_002776525.5 Piliocolobus tephrosceles | reverse complement strand
TATATACCCAGTAATGGGATTGCTGGATCAAGTGGTATTTCTGGTTCCAGATCCTTGAGGAATTACCACACTGTCTTCCACAATGGTTGAACTAATTTACATCCCCACCAACAGTGTAAAAGTATTCCTATTTCTCCACATCTTCTCCAGCATCCACTGTTTCCTGACTTTTTAATGATTGCTATTCTAACTGGTATGAGACGGTATCTCATTGTGGTTTTGATTTGCATTTCTCTAATGACCAGTGATTATGCGCTTTTTTTTGTATGTTTGTTGGCTGCATAAATGTCTTTTTTTTTGAGAAGTGTCTGTTCATATCCTTTGCCCACTTTTTGATGAGGTTGTTTGTTTTTTTAATGTAAATTTGTTTAAGTTCCTTGTAGATTCTGGATATTAGCCCTTTGACAGACAGGTAGATTGCAAAAAGTTTCTCCCGTTCTGTAGGTTGCCTTTTCACTCTGATGATAGTTTCTTTTGCTGTACAGAAGCTCTTTAGTTTAATTAGATCCCATTTGTCTGTTTTGGCTTTTGTTGCCATTGCTTTTGGTGTTTTAGTCATGAAATCTTTGTCTGTGCCTGTGTCCTGAATGGTATTACCTAGGTTTTCTTCTAGGGTTTTCATGGTTTTAAGTCTTACATTTAAGTCTTGAATCCATTTTGAGTTAAGTTTCCTATAAGGTATAAGGAATTTCAGTTTTCTACATATGGCTAGCTGGTTTTCCCAACCCATTTATTAAGTAGGGAATCTTTTCTCCATTGCTTTTGTCAGGTTTGTCAAAGATCAGATGGTTGCAGATGTGTTGTGTTCTTTCTGAGACCTCTGTTTTGTTCCGTTGGTCTATATATCTGTTTTGGTACCAGTACCATGCTGTTTTGGTTACCGTAACCTTGAGGTATAGTTTGAAGTCAGAAAGCATGATGCCTCCAGCCTTTTATATTTATTTTTATTTTTATTTTTTGCTTAGGAAATTTTTTTGTTATATGGGTTCTTTTTTTTGTTCCATATGAAATTTAAAGTAGTTTTTCTAACTCTGTGAAGAAAGCCAGTGGTAGCTTGATGGGGATAGCATTGAATCTATAAATTACTTTGAGCCATATGGCCATTTTCACAATATTTATTCTTCCTATCCACAAGCATGGAATGTTTTTCCATTTGTTTGTGCCCTCTCTTATTTCCTTGAGCAGCGGTTTGTAGATCTCCTTGAAAAGATCCTTCACATTGCTTGTAAGTTGTATTCCTAGGTATTTTGTTCTCTTTGTAGCAATTGTGAATGGGAGTTCCCTTGTGATTTGACTCTCTGTTTTCCTATTATTGGTGTATAGGAATGTTTGTGATTTTTGCACATTGGTTTTGTATCCTGAGACTTTGCTGAAGTTGCTTCTCAACTTAAGGAGTTTTTGGACTGAGATAATGGTATTTTCTAAATATATAATTATGTTATCTGCAAGCAGAGACAATTTGACTTCCTCTCTTCCTATGTGTACACCTTTATTACATTCTCTTGCCTGATTGCCCTGGCCAGAACTTCCGATACTATATGTTAAATAGGAGAGGTGAGTGAGGGCATCTTTGTCTTGTGCCATTTGTCAAAGGGAATGCTTCCAGCTTTTGCCCATTAAGTATGATATTGGCTGTGGGTTTGTCATAAATAGCTCTTATTATTTTGAGATATGTTTCCTCAATACTGAGTTTACTGATAGAATTTAGCATGAAGGGGTGTTGAATTTTTGGAAGGCCTTTTCTGCCTCTATTGAGATAATCATGTGTTTTTTATCATTGGTTCTGTTTATGTAGTGGATTACATTTATTGATTTGCATATGTTGAACCAGCCTTGCATCCCAGGGATGAAGCCGACTTAATCATGGTGGATAAGGCTTTGTGCACTGCAGGATTCAGGTTGCCAGTATTTTATTGAGGATTTTCACATTGATGTTCATCAGGGATATTGGCCTCAAATTTTCTTTTTTTGTTATGTCACTGCCAGGTTTTCGTATCAGGATGATGCTAGCCTCATAAAATGAGTTAAGGAGGATTCCCTCTTTTTCTATTCTTTGGAATAGTTTCAGAAGGAATTGTACTAGCTCCTTTTTGTACCTCTGGTAGAATTCGGCTGTGAATCCCTCTGGTCCTGGGCTTTTTTTGGTTGGTAGACTATTAATCGTTATCTCAATTTCAGAACTTGTTATTGATCTATTCAGGGATTCCACTTCTTTCTGGTTTAGTCTTAGGAGGGTGTATGTGTCCATGAATTTATCCATGTCTTCTAGATTTTCTAGTTTATTTGCATAAAGGTGTTTATAGTATTCTCTGATGGTAGTTTGTATTTCTGTGAGTCAGTGGTGATATTCCCTTTATCATTTTTTATTGTGTCTATTTGATTCTTCTCTCTTCTTCACTAGTCTGGCTAGTGGTTTATCTATTTTGTTAATCTTTTCAAAAAACCAGCTCCTGGATTCATTAATTTTTGAAGGTTTTTTGTGTCTCTATCTCCTTCAGTTGTGCTCTGATCTTAGTTATTTCTTGTCTTCTGCTAGTTTTTGAATGTTTGCTCTAGCTTCTCTAATTTTTTAAATTGTGATGTTAGGGTGTTGATGTTAGGTCTTTTGCACTTTCTCCCGTGGGGATTTTAGTGCCATAAATTTCCCTCTAAACACTGCTTTAGCTGTATTCCAGAGATTCTGGTATGTTGTGTCTTTGTTCTCATTGGTTTCAAAGAACATCTTTATCTCTGCCTTTATTTTGCTATTTTCCTAGTAGTCATTCAGGAGCAGGTTGTTCAGTCTTCATATAGTTGTATGGTTCTGAGTGAGTTTCTTAATCCTGAGTTCTAATTTGATTGCACTGTGATCTGAGAGACTGTTTGTTATTATTTCCATTCTTTTGCATTTGCTGAGGAGTGTTTTACTTCCAATTATGTGGTTAATTTTAGAATAAGTGCGATGTGTGGCTGAGAAGAACGTATATTCTGTCGATTTGGGGTGGAGAGTTACGTAGAAGTCTGTTAGTTCTGCTTGGTCCAGAGCTGAGTTCAAGTCCTGAATATCCTTGTTAATTTTCTGTCTTGTTGATGTAATATTGACAGTGGGGTGTTAAAGTTTTCCACTATTATTGTGTGGAAGTCTAAGTCTCTTTGTAGGTCTCTAAGAACTTGCTTTATGAAACTGGGTGCTCCTGTATTGGGTGCATATATATTTAGGATAGTTAATACTTCTTGTTATGTTGACCTGTTTACCATTATGTAATGCCTTTCTTTGTCTTTTTTGATCTTTGTTGGTTTAAAGTCTGTTTTATCAGAGACTAGGATTACAACCTCTGCTTTTTTTTTTTTTTTTTTTTTTGCTTTCCATTTGCTTGGTAAATATTCCTCCATCTCTTTATTTTGAGCCTATATATGTCTATGCATATGAGATGGATCTCCTGAATACAGCACACCAACGGGTCTTGAGTCTCTATCTAATTTGCCAGTGTATGTCTTTTAATTAGGGCATTTAGTCCATTACATTTAAGGTTAATATTGTTATGTGTGAATTTGATCCTGTCGTTATGATGCTAGCTGGTATTTTGACCATTAGCTCAGGCAGTTTCTACATACTGTCAGTGATCTTTACAATTTGGTATGTTTTTGCAATGGCTGGTACTAGTTTTTCCTTTCCATATTTAGTGCCTCCTTCGACAGCCCTTGTAAGGCAGGCCTGATGGTGAAAAAAATCTCTCAGCATTTGCTTGTCTGTAAAGGATTTTATTTCTCCTTCGCTAATAAAGCTCAGTTTGGCTGGGTATGAAATTCTGGTTTGAAAATTCTTTTTTTAAAGAATGTTGAATATTGGACTCTACTCTCTTCTGTCTTGTAAGGTTTCTGCAGAGAGATCTTTTGTTAGTCTGATTGGCTTCCCTTTGTGGGTAACCCGACCTTTTTCTCTGGATTCCCTTAACATTTTTTCCTTCATTTCAACCTTCGTGAATCTGATGATTATGTTTCTTGGGGTTGCTCTTCTCAAGGAGTATCTTTCTGGTATTCTCTGTATTTCCTGAATTTGAATGTTGTCCTGTCTTGTTAGGTTGGAGAAGTTCTGGATAATATCCTGAATAGTGTTTTCCAACTTGGTTCCATTCTCCCCATCACTTTCAGGTACACCAATCAAACATAGGTTTGGTCTTTTCACGTAGCCTCAAATTTCTTGGAGGTTTTGTTCATTCGTTTTCATTCTTTTTTCTCTAATCTTGTCTTCATGCTTTATTTCATCAAGTTGATCTTCAAACTCTGCTATCCTTTCTTCCACTGGATCGATTCAGCTGTTGTTACTTGTGTATGCTTCACAAAATTCTCGTGCTGTGTTTTCCAGCTCCATCAGGTCATTTATGTTCTTCTCTAAACTGGTTATTCTACTTAGCAATTTTTTCATGTCTCTTAGCTTCCTTATATTGGGTTAGAACATGCTCCCTTAGCTTGGAGGAGTTTATTATTACCGACCTTCAGAAGCCTACTTCTGTCAATTTGTCTCCATCCAATTTTGTTTCCTTGCTGGTGAGGAGTTGTGATCCTTTGGAAAAGAAGAGGTATTCTGGTTTTTGGCATTTTCAGCCTTTTTACACTGGTGTTTCCTCATCTTCGTGGATTTATCTATCTTTGTTCTTTGATGTTGGTGACTTTTGGATGTGGTTTATGTGTTGATGTCCTTTTTGTTGATGTTGATGTTATTCCTTTCTGTTTGTTAGTTTTCGTTCTAACAGGCCTCTTTGCAGGTATGCTGGAGTTTGCTAGAGATCCACTCCAGGCACTGTTTGCCTGTGTATCCCCAGTGGAGGCTGCAGAACAGGAAATATTACTGCTTGTTCCTTCCTCTGGAAGCTTCATCCCAGAGGGGTACCTGCCAGATGCCAGTTGGAGCTCTCCTGTATGAGGTGTGTGTCTACCCCTGCTGGGAGGTGTCTCCTAGTCAAGAGGAACTGGGGTCAGGGACCCACTTGAGGAGGCAGTCTGTCCGTTAGCAGAGTTTGAGCACTGTGCTAGGAGATCTGCTGCTCTCTTCAGAGCAGGCAGGCAGGCATGTTTAAGTCTGCTGAAGCTGCACCCACTGCCATCCCTTCCCCCAAGCGCTCTCTCTCAGGGAGATGAAAGTTTGATCTATAAGCCCCTGACTGAGTCCACTGCCTTTCTGTCAGAGATTCCCTGCCCAGAGAGGAGGAATCTAGAGAGGCAGTCTGGCTGCATTGCCTTTGCCAGGCTACAGTGGTGGGCTCCACCCAGTTTGAACCTCTGGCAGCTTTGCACTGTGAGGGAAAAACCACCTACTCAAGCCTCAGTAATTGTGGACCCTCCCTCCCTCCACTAAGCTTGAGCATTGCAGGTCAACTTCAGACTGATGTGCTGACAGCAAGAATTTCAAGCTAATGGATCTTAGCTTGAAAGGCTCCGTGGGGGTGGAATCTGCTGAGCTAGACCACTTGGCTCCCTGGTTTCAGACCCCTTTTCAAGGGAATGAAAGGTTCTGTCTCACTGGTATTCTAGGCACCACTGGGATATTTAAAAAAACTCCTGCTACTAGCTCAGTGTCTGCCCAAACAGCTGCCCATTTTTGTGCTTGAAACCAGGACCCTGGTGGTATAGGCACCCAAGGGAATCTCCTGGTCTGTGGGTGGTGAAGACCATGGGAAAAGTGTCATATCTGGGCTGGAGTGGCACGGTCCCTCACAGCTTCCCTTGGCTAGGGGAGGGAGTTCCCCAACCCCTTGCACTTCCAGGGTGAGGCAACACCCCACCCTGCTCTGGCTCACCCTTCATGGGCTGCACCCACTGTCTAATAAGTCCCAATGAGATGAGCAGGGTACCTCAGTTGGAAACGCAGAAATCACCCACCTTCTGCATTGATCTTGCTGGGAGCTGTAGACTGGAGCTCTTCCTATTCAGCCATCTTGCCCAGGAATCTTCACAAAATATCTTTTATGATCACATTGAAATGAAACTACAAATCAATATAGGAAAGAAAACCAGAAAATTCACAAACACATGTAAATTAAACAACAAACACTTAAACAGAAAAACTAAAAAAGGTCAAAGAGGTTATCACATATTAAATAAGTCAGTTTTTCAAAATGAATAAAAATGATAACACAACATACCACAATTTAAGGATCGCAGCTAAGAAAGTGCACAGAAAAAAATTTATAGCTATAAATGCCTGTATTGAAAAATAAATCAGATCTAAAAGCAATAGCCTAGTTCTACATTCTGAGGAATTAGAAAAAGAGGCATAAACAAGCCACAAGGTAGCAGAAGAAAGGAAATAATAAACAATACAACAAAGATAAATTTAATAGGGAGAATCAACAAAACCAAAATTTGATTATTTTAAAAGATTAATACAATTAACAAACTTTTAGCTAGTGTAACAAAGAAAAAAGAGAGAAGACACAAATAAATCAGAAATGAAAGTGGAAATATTATTGAGCTTAAAGTTATAAAAATTATGACACTACTATAAAAATTGTATGCTAACAAATTATATAACCTAAATGAAATGGACACATTTCTAGAGATATGAATTACTTAACTTCACCCAAGAGGAATTAGAAAATCACAACAGATCTATGATAAGCAAATAGATTTAATTAGTAATTAAAAGCCTCTCAACAAAAAAAAATTCAGATAGCTTCACCGTTACATTTTATCAATCATTCCAAACATTTAATAAAAAACGAACACCAGTAACAGACAAACAGCCAAATCATGAATGAACTTCCATTCACAATTGCTTCAAAGAGAATAAAATACCTAGGAATCCAACTTACAAGGGATGTGAAGGACCTCTTCAAGGAGAACTACAAACCACTGCTCAGTGAAATAAAAGAAGACACAAAAAAATGGAAGAACATACCATGCTCATGGATAGGAAGAATCAATATTATAAAAAGGGCCATACTGCCCAAGGTTATTTATAGATTCAATGCCATCTCCATTAAGCTAACAATGACTTTTTTCACAGAATTGGAAAAAACTTCTTTAAAGTTCATATGGAACCAAAAAAGAGTCTACATTGCCAAGACAATCCTAAGCCAAAAGAACAAAGCTGGAGGCGTAATGCTACCTGACTTCAAACTCTACTACAAGGCTACAGTAACCAAAACAGCATGGTACTGGTACCAAAACAGAGATATAGACCAATGGAACAGAACAGAGCCCTCAGAAATAATACCACACATCTACAGTCATCTGATCTTTGACAAACCTGACAAAAACAAGAAATGGGGAAAGGATTCCCTGTTTAATAAATGGTGCTGGGAAAATTGGCTAGCCATAAGTAAAAAGCTGAAAGTGGATCCTTTCCTTACTCCTTATACGAAAATTAATTCAAGATTGATTAGAGACTTAAATGTTACACCTAAAACCTTAAAAATCCTAGAAGAAAACCTAGGGATTACCATTCAGGACATAGGCATGGGCAAAGACTTCATGTCTAAAACACCAAAAGCAATGGCAACAAAAGCTGACATTGACAAATGGCATCTAATTAAACTAAAGAGCTTCTGCACAGAAAAGAAACTACCATCAGAGTGAACAGGCAACCTACACAATGGGAGAACATTTTTGTAATCTACTCATCTGACAAAGGGCTAATATCCAGAACCTATAAAGAACTCAAACAAATTTACAAGAGAAAAACAAACAAGCCCATGAAAAAGTGGGCAAAGGATATGAACAGACACTTCTCAAAAGAAGACATTCATACAGCCAACAGACACATGAAAAAATGCTCATCATCACTCGCCATCAGAGAAATGCAAATCAAAACCACAATGAGATACCATGTCATACCAGTTAGAATGGCGATCATTAAAAAAATCAGGAAACAACAGGTGCTGGAGAGGATGTGGAGAGATAGGAACACTTTTACACTGTTGCTGGGACTGTAAACTAGTTCAACCATTGGGAAAAACAGTGTGGCAATTCCTCAAGGATCTAGAACTAGAAATACCATTCGACCCAGCCATCCCATTACTGGGGATATACCCAAAGGATTATAAATCATGCTGAAATAAAGACACATGTACACGTATGTTTATTGTGGCACTATTCACAATAGCAAAGACTTGGAATCAACCCAAATGTCCATCTGTGACAGACTGGATTAAGAAAATGTGGCATATATACACCATGGAATACTATGCAGCCATAAAAAAGGATGAGTTTGTGTCCTTTGTAGGGACATGGATGCAGCTGGAAACCATCATTCTCAGCAAAGTATCACAGGAACAGAAAACCAAATACCGCATGTTCTCACTCATAGGTGGGAATTGAACAATGAGATCACTTGGACACAGGAAGGGGAACATCACACACTGGGTCCTATTGTGGGGAGGGAGAAGGGGGGAGGGATAGCATTAGGTGATTTACCTAATGTAAATGATGAGTTAATGGATGCAGCACACCAACATGGCACATGTATACATATGTAACAAATCTGCACGTTGTGCCCGTGTACCCTAGAACTTAAAGTATATAAAAAAAGGACACAGTAATTGTTACTGAATATAGACAAAGGATAATGGTGTCAATCACTGAATTATAAATGGTGAAGGAACAAATCTCTGATGCAGAAATATTTTAAATTAATTATGCACATACTGTAGTCTAAAAGATAGGAAGCATAACTTCTCATCTGTTAGGTGTGGCCTGTGCATTTCAGAGTACAGCGTAGAAAAGAAATAAAAGAGTAACTTTACAGTGGAGAAATCCGGCAAGTACTACTTCAGCCATGTGATCCAGGTCAACATCAATACTCATAATCCATATTGATAGCATGTGCCCTTGATATTCTAGGATGTAAATAACACTTTATCTCTGTAGCTTCCCTTCTAAAACACTTAACTCCAGTGTAATCCTGAGAAATATGTCACACAAACTGTATTAACAGGACATCTACAGCATACCTTGCAAGTATTCTTCCAAACTGTGAGAGCCATCAATAACAAAGCATGAGAAGCTGTCACAGTGCTGAGGAGCCTAAGGCAACATGATTACCAAGAACAATGTGATATCCTGGATGGGATCCTGGAACAGAAAAAGGAAATTAGGTAAAAACTAAGAAAATCTGAATGAACTATATATTTTAATTAATTGTATTGTATAAATTATCAGTCTGTTATTATTTACAAATGTACCACTCAAGTGTCCAATTTAGTAATAGGAAAAATAATGTATGAGGGGCACAGTGGAAATCTGCAGTTCTGTACAATTTCTCTGTGAATCTAAAACTTGAAAAAAATAGTCTGTTAATAATACCAACACAGAAGCAAGTTGAGGCATTTGATTTTGGATTTCCAGATTAAAGACGTTGCTTCAGGGAAAGGTGCAAGATAATATATGACACTGGCACTGGAAATTTTTCTTTTCTTCTCAATTACTGGTCATTCTTGGAAAGTCAGGTGATACCCCTCAAGTAAACTTTTCCCCAAAATGGAGCTAAAAATGTACCCTGAGGGCAGACATAAATAAAAGGACCTAAAGAAGGAGAGAAATACAAAAGTCAACGTTAGTCTCTTTGCTCACTTCTGCACCTTTTCTTGTCTGTTCTCAATACATTGATTTTCTGAAGGCACTGGCCTCCTTCACCATTGCCATCTGTGTGTGATATTACCACTGCTAGTCATCACCTTCCGCAATGAGGATATTTGAACTAGATAGCTGGCAGGGTGCAGTGCCTTGAGAGGCCAGTGAGGACGGTGATTTTTGCTGACTCAGAACTCAATCTACCTCATTGAAGTGAAAGTTTAAATTAGATTTTCAAATAGCATATATGCAGTTGTGTATATCCTCATAATTTTCCCCTTCATGTGATGATTGCTTTCCAACAAGACAAAGCATTGTGACATATAATATTAACCTATGTTATATCTTTCCAGGCTTACAAGTTTCCTTGTTTTACTTTGTTATTTCTAGAAGACTTCCTTTACACTTCTCTTGATTTCTGCCATTTTTATATTAATGGTAAGAACATAATTTTATATATTATGGTAAGAACAACTTTGTGGGTACTTATATATTCTTTCAAACAAAGAATGCTATTATGTTTGCTTCCTTCTGAGGTAGCTTATGCATACATTTTTGTTGCCATTTTAGCTTTGATATCATATTAAGTTGAAATTTTTAAAATGACTATCGCTGGTCATGGTGGCTTATGCCTGTAATCCCAACACTTTGGGAGGCCGAGGCGGGCAGATCACCTGAGGTTGGGAGTTCGAAACCAGCCTGACCAACATGGAGAAACCCCATCTCTACTAAAAATACAAAATTAGCTGGGTGTGGTGGTGCATGCCTATTATCCCAGCTACTCAGGAGGCTAAGGCGGGAGAATCACTTGAACCCGGGTGGCAGAGGTTGCGGTGAGCTGAGATCACGCCATTGCACTCCTCTGTCTCAAGAAAAAAAAAAAAAAAGTGACTATTAGGACCCATTCTTGAATTCAGCTAATTGATTAGAGAGAGACAAAATTTTATAAGCAATTTCGCATTTTTTTCTCTTACTTGCCTTGACTTTTATTCGATCTGTGGCTGCCACTGTTCTTCTTAATAATTCAATTAACCAATACTTACTGAGCCACCTGCTCTGCATCAGACAATATTCTATATATTGCTAGACCAATAACAAGACTGATGAACTACCTAAACTTTACATTCTAGTGAGGTAGCAGATAATAAGCAGATAAACATGTATAGTATATAATATAAGATAGGAAGTGATGAGTAATGTAAAGAAAGAAAAATCAGTTTTAGAAGATAGGCCAAGAGCAACAGTTTTATAAACAGTGGTCTCTGAGGAGACAGCAATTGCTCAAAGACCTGTGTGAGAAAAGCAAGCCACACAAATATCTCAATATAGTCTGGGTAGAAATAAACTCAATTAGAAAGACTTTAGGCAAGAGCTTGCCTACGTTTATTGTAAAACAGTAAGGATTTTTGAGCAAATAAAATTGGACAGAAGGTAGTCATTGGCCAGATCATAGAAGAACATAAAATATGATTTGAATATCATTATTTGAATATCTTGCATAATAATGATGTGGTCCTGTATTATCTTTTTTCCTTTTTTTTTTTTTTTTTTTTTTTTTTTTTTTTTTT
>NW_022329797.1:0-2896 GCF_002776525.5 Piliocolobus tephrosceles | reverse complement strand
TGAAATCAACTAATATGTGTTTATTGTTATAAGTCAAAGATAGAAAATTGAAATGAGGCCTAGGATGCTGATTATATTTTGTTCTTTGAGCCAGGTGATAGTTAAATAGATATGATCACTTTGTGAACACTAAAAACCAAACACCGTATGTTCTCACTCATAGGTGGAAATTGAACAATGAGATCACTTGGACTCTGGTAGGGGAACATCACACACCGGGGCCTATTATGGGGAGGGTCGGGGGGAGGGATGGCATTGGGAGTTATACCTGATGTAAATGATGAGTTGATGGGTGCTGACGAGTTGATGGGTGCAGCACACCAACATGTCACAGGTGTACATATATAACAAACCTGCACGTTGTGCACATGTACCCTAGAACTTAAAGTATAATAAAAATAAAAGAAAAAAAAAGACTTATGTACTTTTCTGCATGTAATGTACACAAAAATGTGTAAATACTTAGTAGTCTTATAAAAATAAGATAATATGTGTGTATATATATATTGTTAAGCAAAGTACCTAGTACATTTTGGCCAAAGCAGATGTCATCTCTCTTCTGTCTTTTGTTTACTTTTTTTCCTAGCCCAATAATCCTAGAGATTTTAAAGTACTTCTGCTTGTTTACTTTCATTTTCAAAAAAGTTAATTATAAAGCAAATAAACTCATTTTAGGAAAAATGCAAAAAATCTGATAATATGCTCATTTATAAATAAAAAAGCAAACAAAACTTTTAAATTCTAACAACAGCCACCAGCCAACTCCCACCCTTTCCAAGGTATTCTAATCCTCCTCTTCCTTTTCTCCAAGGCATATTTTTTTCCTAAGGATAATTCCATTTTATTTTTTACATGCACATTTTTTCACCTTATTCTAATTTTCTTTACTTTTCTATTGATTATGGGTTTTGTAAGAAAAAAGTTAAGGGTGGCAGTCAGAGTGCATGCAGAATTCTTCAAAGCAATGAATGTTGAGAAAAGCTATGTATGTTCAGAAGTTAGTAGTCTCCCATCTAGATTTCTGTGCAGCTTGAATTCCTCAGTGTTTCTGAACTTCTGGTGTTTTTCTCTTATGTTTTAACTAATACTCTGCTACTGTTTTTCTCTTGATTATCATTTCAGTGGGATTTAAAAAATTTCTTTCCATTATTTTTCTTTTCTCCTTATTTCTTTCCTCCTCTTCTCTTATATTTTCTCTTTCTTTCTCTAAAGCTTCATCCTTTCATTAATTTACTTCTCCCCTTTTAAGTTTTGGTAACTGTTTTTCATTTGGCCAGCTCTCAGTATACCTTATTTATTTAGTATGTTTGTGTTGGGTTCCAAAGCAAACATCCTCACCAGTGGTGCAAGACTGAAGAATTGTGATCATTAGCTCTGCAATTACAACCACAGAATGCCTGTGGCTTTCCTAAAACTTTCTCTTAGAACCTTCCCTTACTTGGAAACAATCTCATCTTAAGTAATCAAGCAATGCTCGAAGAAATTTTGAGGAACCCATAAGCAAGAAAAACTGTGTACTCATTTCCCATAACATGATACCATTTCAGAATTACCTGTGTGGTGCTTTTCATTGCTATAAAAATCAAATTACACTCAGTGTGATTGTAATGTAACGGGATACTTCACTTGAGAAAGGAGTTTTTTATAATTTGGAGAAGCATTGAGAGTCAGCAGTGAATTTTCATGACACGGACTAGGACAATTTAAACAGACAGCTTCTAGAAATATCTCTTGAGGCCATTTAATCTCTTATGCTTGATGATCCTGACCCAAGGTGAGATTGAGTCTCAAATACATTAAAATTCTTAAGCCATTAGTTTTATTTTGTCCCTGAAAAACTAGAGTTTAACTTTCAGAATACATTTTCTCATTAGAATTATCTGTTTCAAAATTCTTGGTGACATTCCATTTTTCACCTAATCTCATGTTTGTCTTGTTCTGTTTTGTCAAAAATGTTTTCCTAAAAAACAAAAACAAAAAAACCTCTAGAATGATTAATCAAGTGAGATTCTCAATAAATCTGCAACTAGAACCATCTGTAAGTCCTAACAAGTTTCAGTTTCTATCACGTTAATGTCTTTTAGTGGATAAACTTTGCTCTAGGTCACTATCCAAAAACTTATGTGAGTTCTGCTGATTGTATCCTGACTTTGTATTCATTCCTAAGAGTTGATTTGGGAAGCAAAATTGCCCAAAAATCTGTCTTCTCAGACTCATGGATAGTTAGAATGCAGGCTACAGATATCAGACCTTCTAGTCAGGGGTCAGACTTAGTAAAGTGCAGAAGGAATAAATTCAACAGAAAGTTGTACGATTTTAGGGGCTTTTAAAAATTTTGTCCTAAGTCATGTCTCTACCAGACTAGACACCTGTTCCAGATATGTATTCTTAATATAGCAGAAATTATTTAAATATCTTGCCATATGTCACAATTACATCGATAATATTTGGAATCATACTGGCCCCTTTGAAAATTTTCAGTATAAGGAAAAATGTTTATCTTAGAAGTAACTGGAGAAGAAACATCCTTATTATTAAGTGCTAAGCCTTTTTAAAAGGGTATATGAAGATTCTAAATAGACTTCTGATTCCAAAATACCTATAACAATGGAGTCTTTGGCCATGGCTAATTTAAAAAACATAATACTCTAAAGACTGTGTCATTTATTAATTTGCCAAATTCTTCTTTCTTTTAACATTTTCTTTATCCCACAGTATCTTTTCTTGCTTTTTGTGCTACCACACTATAAAATTGTACTCTTTTTCTCCCAAATTTCTTTTTCTAACCATCAATTGTCTTCTCCCTCTGATTATGTGTGAAAATAACCACTTGCTTTTCCTTCTTTCCTTTTCTTTCTTTCTTTCTTTCTTTCTTTCTTTCTTTCTTTCTTTCTTT
>NW_022329796.1:11217-14113 GCF_002776525.5 Piliocolobus tephrosceles | reverse complement strand
AAAGAAAGAAAGAAAGAAAGAAAGAAAGAAAGAAAGAAAGAAAGAAAAGGAAAGAAGGAAAAGCAAGTGGTTATTTTCACACATAATCAGAGGGAGAAGACAATTGATGGTTAGAAAAAGAAATTTGGGAGAAAAAGAGTACAATTTTATAGTGTGGTAGCACAAAAAGCAAGAAAAGATACTGTGGGATAAAGAAAATGTTAAAAGAAAGAAGAATTTGGCAAATTAATAAATGACACAGTCTTTAGAGTATTATGTTTTTTAAATTAGCCATGGCCAAAGACTCCATTGTTATAGGTATTTTGGAATCAGAAGTCTATTTAGAATCTTCATATACCCTTTTAAAAAGGCTTAGCACTTAATAATAAGGATGTTTCTTCTCCAGTTACTTCTAAGATAAACATTTTTCCTTATACTGAAAATTTTCAAAGGGGCCAGTATGATTCCAAATATTATCGATGTAATTGTGACATATGGCAAGATATTTAAATAATTTCTGCTATATTAAGAATACATATCTGGAACAGGTGTCTAGTCTGGTAGAGACATGACTTAGGACAAAATTTTTAAAAGCCCCTAAAATCGTACAACTTTCTGTTGAATTTATTCCTTCTGCACTTTACTAAGTCTGACCCCTGACTAGAAGGTCTGATATCTGTAGCCTGCATTCTAACTATCCATGAGTCTGAGAAGACAGATTTTTGGGCAATTTTGCTTCCCAAATCAACTCTTAGGAATGAATACAAAGTCAGGATACAATCAGCAGAACTCACATAAGTTTTTGGATAGTGACCTAGAGCAAAGTTTATCCACTAAAAGACATTAACGTGATAGAAACTGAAACTTGTTAGGACTTACAGATGGTTCTAGTTGCAGATTTATTGAGAATCTCACTTGATTAATCATTCTAGAGGTTTTTTTGTTTTTGTTTTTTAGGAAAACATTTTTGACAAAACAGAACAAGACAAACATGAGATTAGGTGAAAAATGGAATGTCACCAAGAATTTTGAAACAGATAATTCTAATGAGAAAATGTATTCTGAAAGTTAAACTCTAGTTTTTCAGGGACAAAATAAAACTAATGGCTTAAGAATTTTAATGTATTTGAGACTCAATCTCACCTTGGGTCAGGATCATCAAGCATAAGAGATTAAATGGCCTCAAGAGATATTTCTAGAAGCTGTCTGTTTAAATTGTCCTAGTCCGTGTCATGAAAATTCACTGCTGACTCTCAATGCTTCTCCAAATTATAAAAAACTCCTTTCTCAAGTGAAGTATCCCGTTACATTACAATCACACTGAGTGTAATTTGATTTTTATAGCAATGAAAAGCACCACACAGGTAATTCTGAAATGGTATCATGTTATGGGAAATGAGTACACAGTTTTTCTTGCTTATGGGTTCCTCAAAATTTCTTCGAGCATTGCTTGATTACTTAAGATGAGATTGTTTCCAAGTAAGGGAAGGTTCTAAGAGAAAGTTTTAGGAAAGCCACAGGCATTCTGTGGTTGTAATTGCAGAGCTAATGATCACAATTCTTCAGTCTTGCACCACTGGTGAGGATGTTTGCTTTGGAACCCAACACAAACATACTAAATAAATAAGGTATACTGAGAGCTGGCCAAATGAAAAACAGTTACCAAAACTTAAAAGGGGAGAAGTAAATTAATGAAAGGATGAAGCTTTAGAGAAAGAAAGAGAAAATATAAGAGAAGAGGAGGAAAGAAATAAGGAGAAAAGAAAAATAATGGAAAGAAATTTTTTAAATCCCACTGAAATGATAATCAAGAGAAAAACAGTAGCAGAGTATTAGTTAAAACATAAGAGAAAAACACCAGAAGTTCAGAAACACTGAGGAATTCAAGCTGCACAGAAATCTAGATGGGAGACTACTAACTTCTGAACATACATAGCTTTTCTCAACATTCATTGCTTTGAAGAATTCTGCATGCACTCTGACTGCCACCCTTAACTTTTTTCTTACAAAACCCATAATCAATAGAAAAGTAAAGAAAATTAGAATAAGGTGAAAAAATGTGCATGTAAAAAATAAAATGGAATTATCCTTAGGAAAAAAATATGCCTTGGAGAAAAGGAAGAGGAGGATTAGAATACCTTGGAAAGGGTGGGAGTTGGCTGGTGGCTGTTGTTAGAATTTAAAAGTTTTGTTTGCTTTTTTATTTATAAATGAGCATATTATCAGATTTTTTGCATTTTTCCTAAAATGAGTTTATTTGCTTTATAATTAACTTTTTTGAAAATGAAAGTAAACAAGCAGAAGTACTTTAAAATCTCTAGGATTATTGGGCTAGGAAAAAAAGTAAACAAAAGACAGAAGAGAGATGACATCTGCTTTGGCCAAAATGTACTAGGTACTTTGCTTAACAATATATATATACACACATATTATCTTATTTTTATAAGACTACTAAGTATTTACACATTTTTGTGTACATTACATGCAGAAAAGTACATAAGTCTTTTTTTTTCTTTTATTTTTATTATACTTTAAGTTCTAGGGTACATGTGCACAACGTGCAGGTTTGTTATATATGTACACCTGTGACATGTTGGTGTGCTGCACCCATCAACTCGTCAGCACCCATCAACTCATCATTTACATCAGGTATAACTCCCAATGCCATCCCTCCCCCCGACCCTCCCCATAATAGGCCCCGGTGTGTGATGTTCCCCTACCAGAGTCCAAGTGATCTCATTGTTCAATTTCCACCTATGAGTGAGAACATACGGTGTTTGGTTTTTAGTGTTCACAAAGTGATCATATCTATTTAACTATCACCTGGCTCAAAGAACAAAATATAATCAGCATCCTAGGCCTCATTTCAATTTTCTATCTTTGACTTATAACAATAAACACATATTAGTTGATTTCA
>NW_022329796.1:0-11117 GCF_002776525.5 Piliocolobus tephrosceles | reverse complement strand
AAAAAAAAAAAAAAAAAAAAAAAAAAAAAAAAAAAGGAAAAAAGATAATACAGGACCACATCATTATTATGCAAGATATTCAAATAATGATATTCAAATCATATTTTATGTTCTTCTATGATCTGGCCAATGACTACCTTCTGTCCAATTTTATTTGCTCAAAAATCCTTACTGTTTTACAATAAACGTAGGCAAGCTCTTGCCTAAAGTCTTTCTAATTGAGTTTATTTCTACCCAGACTATATTGAGATATTTGTGTGGCTTGCTTTTCTCACACAGGTCTTTGAGCAATTGCTGTCTCCTCAGAGACCACTGTTTATAAAACTGTTGCTCTTGGCCTATCTTCTAAAACTGATTTTTCTTTCTTTACATTACTCATCACTTCCTATCTTATATTATATACTATACATGTTTATCTGCTTATTATCTGCTACCTCACTAGAATGTAAAGTTTAGGTAGTTCATCAGTCTTGTTATTGGTCTAGCAATATATAGAATATTGTCTGATGCAGAGCAGGTGGCTCAGTAAGTATTGGTTAATTGAATTATTAAGAAGAACAGTGGCAGCCACAGATCGAATAAAAGTCAAGGCAAGTAAGAGAAAAAAATGCGAAATTGCTTATAAAATTTTGTCTCTCTCTAATCAATTAGCTGAATTCAAGAATGGGTCCTAATAGTCACTTTTTTTTTTTTTTTCTTGAGACAGAGGAGTGCAATGGCGTGATCTCAGCTCACCGCAACCTCTGCCACCCGGGTTCAAGTGATTCTCCCGCCTTAGCCTCCTGAGTAGCTGGGATAATAGGCATGCACCACCACACCCAGCTAATTTTGTATTTTTAGTAGAGATGGGGTTTCTCCATGTTGGTCAGGCTGGTTTCGAACTCCCAACCTCAGGTGATCTGCCCGCCTCGGCCTCCCAAAGTGTTGGGATTACAGGCATAAGCCACCATGACCAGCGATAGTCATTTTAAAAATTTCAACTTAATATGATATCAAAGCTAAAATGGCAACAAAAATGTATGCATAAGCTACCTCAGAAGGAAGCAAACATAATAGCATTCTTTGTTTGAAAGAATATATAAGTACCCACAAAGTTGTTCTTACCATAATATATAAAATTATGTTCTTACCATTAATATAAAAATGGCAGAAATCAAGAGAAGTGTAAAGGAAGTCTTCTAGAAATAACAAAGTAAAACAAGGAAACTTGTAAGCCTGGAAAGATATAACATAGGTTAATATTATATGTCACAATGCTTTGTCTTGTTGGAAAGCAATCATCACATGAAGGGGAAAATTATGAGGATATACACAACTGCATATATGCTATTTGAAAATCTAATTTAAACTTTCACTTCAATGAGGTAGATTGAGTTCTGAGTCAGCAAAAATCACCGTCCTCACTGGCCTCTCAAGGCACTGCACCCTGCCAGCTATCTAGTTCAAATATCCTCATTGCGGAAGGTGATGACTAGCAGTGGTAATATCACACACAGATGGCAATGGTGAAGGAGGCCAGTGCCTTCAGAAAATCAATGTATTGAGAACAGACAAGAAAAGGTGCAGAAGTGAGCAAAGAGACTAACGTTGACTTTTGTATTTCTCTCCTTCTTTAGGTCCTTTTATTTATGTCTGCCCTCAGGGTACATTTTTAGCTCCATTTTGGGGAAAAGTTTACTTGAGGGGTATCACCTGACTTTCCAAGAATGACCAGTAATTGAGAAGAAAAGAAAAATTTCCAGTGCCAGTGTCATATATTATCTTGCACCTTTCCCTGAAGCAACGTCTTTAATCTGGAAATCCAAAATCAAATGCCTCAACTTGCTTCTGTGTTGGTATTATTAACAGACTATTTTTTTCAAGTTTTAGATTCACAGAGAAATTGTACAGAACTGCAGATTTCCACTGTGCCCCTCATACATTATTTTTCCTATTACTAAATTGGACACTTGAGTGGTACATTTGTAAATAATAACAGACTGATAATTTATACAATACAATTAATTAAAATATATAGTTCATTCAGATTTTCTTAGTTTTTACCTAATTTCCTTTTTCTGTTCCAGGATCCCATCCAGGATATCACATTGTTCTTGGTAATCATGTTGCCTTAGGCTCCTCAGCACTGTGACAGCTTCTCATGCTTTGTTATTGATGGCTCTCACAGTTTGGAAGAATACTTGCAAGGTATGCTGTAGATGTCCTGTTAATACAGTTTGTGTGACATATTTCTCAGGATTACACTGGAGTTAAGTGTTTTAGAAGGGAAGCTACAGAGATAAAGTGTTATTTACATCCTAGAATATCAAGGGCACATGCTATCAATATGGATTATGAGTATTGATGTTGACCTGGATCACATGGCTGAAGTAGTACTTGCCGGATTTCTCCACTGTAAAGTTACTCTTTTATTTCTTTTCTACGCTGTACTCTGAAATGCACAGGCCACACCTAACAGATGAGAAGTTATGCTTCCTATCTTTTAGACTACAGTATGTGCATAATTAATTTAAAATATTTCTGCATCAGAGATTTGTTCCTTCACCATTTATAATTCAGTGATTGACACCATTATCCTTTGTCTATATTCAGTAACAATTACTGTGTCCTTTTTTTATATACTTTAAGTTCTAGGGTACACGGGCACAACGTGCAGATTTGTTACATATGTATACATGTGCCATGTTGGTGTGCTGCATCCATTAACTCATCATTTACATTAGGTAAATCACCTAATGCTATCCCTCCCCCCTTCTCCCTCCCCACAATAGGACCCAGTGTGTGATGTTCCCCTTCCTGTGTCCAAGTGATCTCATTGTTCAATTCCCACCTATGAGTGAGAACATGCGGTATTTGGTTTTCTGTTCCTGTGATACTTTGCTGAGAATGATGGTTTCCAGCTGCATCCATGTCCCTACAAAGGACACAAACTCATCCTTTTTTATGGCTGCATAGTATTCCATGGTGTATATATGCCACATTTTCTTAATCCAGTCTGTCACAGATGGACATTTGGGTTGATTCCAAGTCTTTGCTATTGTGAATAGTGCCACAATAAACATACGTGTACATGTGTCTTTATTTCAGCATGATTTATAATCCTTTGGGTATATCCCCAGTAATGGGATGGCTGGGTCGAATGGTATTTCTAGTTCTAGATCCTTGAGGAATTGCCACACTGTTTTTCCCAATGGTTGAACTAGTTTACAGTCCCAGCAACAGTGTAAAAGTGTTCCTATCTCTCCACATCCTCTCCAGCACCTGTTGTTTCCTGATTTTTTTAATGATCGCCATTCTAACTGGTATGACATGGTATCTCATTGTGGTTTTGATTTGCATTTCTCTGATGGCGAGTGATGATGAGCATTTTTTCATGTGTCTGTTGGCTGTATGAATGTCTTCTTTTGAGAAGTGTCTGTTCATATCCTTTGCCCACTTTTTCATGGGCTTGTTTGTTTTTCTCTTGTAAATTTGTTTGAGTTCTTTATAGGTTCTGGATATTAGCCCTTTGTCAGATGAGTAGATTACAAAAATGTTCTCCCATTGTGTAGGTTGCCTGTTCACTCTGATGGTAGTTTCTTTTCTGTGCAGAAGCTCTTTAGTTTAATTAGATGCCATTTGTCAATGTCAGCTTTTGTTGCCATTGCTTTTGGTGTTTTAGACATGAAGTCTTTGCCCATGCCTATGTCCTGAATGGTAATCCCTAGGTTTTCTTCTAGGATTTTTAAGGTTTTAGGTGTAACATTTAAGTCTCTAATCAATCTTGAATTAATTTTCGTATAAGGAGTAAGGAAAGGATCCACTTTCAGCTTTTTACTTATGGCTAGCCAATTTTCCCAGCACCATTTATTAAACAGGGAATCCTTTCCCCATTTCTTGTTTTTGTCAGGTTTGTCAAAGATCAGATGACTGTAGATGTGTGGTATTATTTCTGAGGGCTCTGTTCTGTTCCATTGGTCTATATCTCTGTTTTGGTACCAGTACCATGCTGTTTTGGTTACTGTAGCCTTGTAGTAGAGTTTGAAGTCAGGTAGCATTACGCCTCCAGCTTTGTTCTTTTGGCTTAGGATTGTCTTGGCAATGTAGACTCTTTTTTGGTTCCATATGAACTTTAAAGAAGTTTTTTCCAATTCTGTGAAAAAAGTCATTGTTAGCTTAATGGAGATGGCATTGAATCTATAAATAACCTTGGGCAGTATGGCCCTTTTTATAATATTGATTCTTCCTATCCATGAGCATGGTATGTTCTTCCATTTTTTTGTGTCTTCTTTTATTTCACTGAGCAGTGGTTTGTAGTTCTCCTTGAAGAGGTCCTTCACATCCCTTGTAAGTTGGATTCCTAGGTATTTTATTCTCTTTGAAGCAATTGTGAATGGAAGTTCATTCATGATTTGGCTGTTTGTCTGTTACTGGTGTTCGTTTTTTATTAAATGTTTGGAATGATTGATAAAATGTAACGGTGAAGCTATCTGAATTTTTTTTTGTTGAGAGGCTTTTAATTACTAATTAAATCTATTTGCTTATCATAGATCTGTTGTGATTTTCTAATTCCTCTTGGGTGAAGTTAAGTAATTCATATCTCTAGAAATGTGTCCATTTCATTTAGGTTATATAATTTGTTAGCATACAATTTTTATAGTAGTGTCATAATTTTTATAACTTTAAGCTCAATAATATTTCCACTTTCATTTCTGATTTATTTGTGTCTTCTCTCTTTTTTCTTTGTTACACTAGCTAAAAGTTTGTTAATTGTATTAATCTTTTAAAATAATCAAATTTTGGTTTTGTTGATTCTCCCTATTAAATTTATCTTTGTTGTATTGTTTATTATTTCCTTTCTTCTGCTACCTTGTGGCTTGTTTATGCCTCTTTTTCTAATTCCTCAGAATGTAGAACTAGGCTATTGCTTTTAGATCTGATTTATTTTTCAATACAGGCATTTATAGCTATAAATTTTTTTCTGTGCACTTTCTTAGCTGCGATCCTTAAATTGTGGTATGTTGTGTTATCATTTTTATTCATTTTGAAAAACTGACTTATTTAATATGTGATAACCTCTTTGACCTTTTTTAGTTTTTCTGTTTAAGTGTTTGTTGTTTAATTTACATGTGTTTGTGAATTTTCTGGTTTTCTTTCCTATATTGATTTGTAGTTTCATTTCAATGTGATCATAAAAGATATTTTGTGAAGATTCCTGGGCAAGATGGCTGAATAGGAAGAGCTCCAGTCTACAGCTCCCAGCAAGATCAATGCAGAAGGTGGGTGATTTCTGCGTTTCCAACTGAGGTACCCTGCTCATCTCATTGGGACTTATTAGACAGTGGGTGCAGCCCATGAAGGGTGAGCCAGAGCAGGGTGGGGTGTTGCCTCACCCTGGAAGTGCAAGGGGTTGGGGAACTCCCTCCCCTAGCCAAGGGAAGCTGTGAGGGACCGTGCCACTCCAGCCCAGATATGACACTTTTCCCATGGTCTTCACCACCCACAGACCAGGAGATTCCCTTGGGTGCCTATACCACCAGGGTCCTGGTTTCAAGCACAAAAATGGGCAGCTGTTTGGGCAGACACTGAGCTAGTAGCAGGAGTTTTTTTAAATATCCCAGTGGTGCCTAGAATACCAGTGAGACAGAACCTTTCATTCCCTTGAAAAGGGGTCTGAAACCAGGGAGCCAAGTGGTCTAGCTCAGCAGATTCCACCCCCACGGAGCCTTTCAAGCTAAGATCCATTAGCTTGAAATTCTTGCTGTCAGCACATCAGTCTGAAGTTGACCTGCAATGCTCAAGCTTAGTGGAGGGAGGGAGGGTCCACAATTACTGAGGCTTGAGTAGGTGGTTTTTCCCTCACAGTGCAAAGCTGCCAGAGGTTCAAACTGGGTGGAGCCCACCACTGTAGCCTGGCAAAGGCAATGCAGCCAGACTGCCTCTCTAGATTCCTCCTCTCTGGGCAGGGAATCTCTGACAGAAAGGCAGTGGACTCAGTCAGGGGCTTATAGATCAAACTTTCATCTCCCTGAGAGAGAGCGCTTGGGGGAAGGGATGGCAGTGGGTGCAGCTTCAGCAGACTTAAACATGCCTGCCTGCCTGCTCTGAAGAGAGCAGCAGATCTCCTAGCACAGTGCTCAAACTCTGCTAACGGACAGACTGCCTCCTCAAGTGGGTCCCTGACCCCAGTTCCTCTTGACTAGGAGACACCTCCCAGCAGGGGTAGACACACACCTCATACAGGAGAGCTCCAACTGGCATCTGGCAGGTACCCCTCTGGGATGAAGCTTCCAGAGGAAGGAACAAGCAGTAATATTTCCTGTTCTGCAGCCTCCACTGGGGATACACAGGCAAACAGTGCCTGGAGTGGATCTCTAGCAAACTCCAGCATACCTGCAAAGAGGCCTGTTAGAACGAAAACTAACAAACAGAAAGGAATAACATCAACATCAACAAAAAGGACATCAACACATAAACCACATCCAAAAGTCACCAACATCAAAGAACAAAGATAGATAAATCCACGAAGATGAGGAAACACCAGTGTAAAAAGGCTGAAAATGCCAAAAACCAGAATACCTCTTCTTTTCCAAAGGATCACAACTCCTCACCAGCAAGGAAACAAAATTGGATGGAGACAAATTGACAGAAGTAGGCTTCTGAAGGTCGGTAATAATAAACTCCTCCAAGCTAAGGGAGCATGTTCTAACCCAATATAAGGAAGCTAAGAGACATGAAAAAATTGCTAAGTAGAATAACCAGTTTAGAGAAGAACATAAATGACCTGATGGAGCTGGAAAACACAGCACGAGAATTTTGTGAAGCATACACAAGTAACAACAGCTGAATCGATCCAGTGGAAGAAAGGATAGCAGAGTTTGAAGATCAACTTGATGAAATAAAGCATGAAGACAAGATTAGAGAAAAAAGAATGAAAACGAATGAACAAAACCTCCAAGAAATTTGAGGCTACGTGAAAAGACCAAACCTATGTTTGATTGGTGTACCTGAAAGTGATGGGGAGAATGGAACCAAGTTGGAAAACACTATTCAGGATATTATCCAGAACTTCTCCAACCTAACAAGACAGGACAACATTCAAATTCAGGAAATACAGAGAATACCAGAAAGATACTCCTTGAGAAGAGCAACCCCAAGAAACATAATCATCAGATTCACGAAGGTTGAAATGAAGGAAAAAATGTTAAGGGAATCCAGAGAAAAAGGTCGGGTTACCCACAAAGGGAAGCCAATCAGACTAACAAAAGATCTCTCTGCAGAAACCTTACAAGACAGAAGAGAGTAGAGTCCAATATTCAACATTCTTTAAAAAAAGAATTTTCAAACCAGAATTTCATACCCAGCCAAACTGAGCTTTATTAGCGAAGGAGAAATAAAATCCTTTACAGACAAGCAAATGCTGAGAGATTTTTTTCACCATCAGGCCTGCCTTACAAGGGCTGTCGAAGGAGGCACTAAATATGGAAAGGAAAAACTAGTACCAGCCATTGCAAAAACATACCAAATTGTAAAGATCACTGACAGTATGTAGAAACTGCCTGAGCTAATGGTCAAAATACCAGCTAGCATCATAACGACAGGATCAAATTCACACATAACAATATTAACCTTAAATGTAATGGACTAAATGCCCTAATTAAAAGACATACACTGGCAAATTAGATAGAGACTCAAGACCCGTTGGTGTGCTGTATTCAGGAGATCCATCTCATATGCATAGACATATATAGGCTCAAAATAAAGAGATGGAGGAATATTTACCAAGCAAATGGAAAGCAAAAAAAAAAAAAAAAAAAAAAGCAGAGGTTGTAATCCTAGTCTCTGATAAAACAGACTTTAAACCAACAAAGATCAAAAAAGACAAAGAAAGGCATTACATAATGGTAAACAGGTCAACATAACAAGAAGTATTAACTATCCTAAATATATATGCACCCAATACAGGAGCACCCAGTTTCATAAAGCAAGTTCTTAGAGACCTACAAAGAGACTTAGACTTCCACACAATAATAGTGGAAAACTTTAACACCCCACTGTCAATATTACATCAACAAGACAGAAAATTAACAAGGATATTCAGGACTTGAACTCAGCTCTGGACCAAGCAGAACTAACAGACTTCTACGTAACTCTCCACCCCAAATCGACAGAATATACGTTCTTCTCAGCCACACATCGCACTTATTCTAAAATTAACCACATAATTGGAAGTAAAACACTCCTCAGCAAATGCAAAAGAATGGAAATAATAACAAACAGTCTCTCAGATCACAGTGCAATCAAATTAGAACTCAGGATTAAGAAACTCACTCAGAACCATACAACTATATGAAGACTGAACAACCTGCTCCTGAATGACTACTAGGAAAATAGCAAAATAAAGGCAGAGATAAAGATGTTCTTTGAAACCAATGAGAACAAAGACACAACATACCAGAATCTCTGGAATACAGCTAAAGCAGTGTTTAGAGGGAAATTTATGGCACTAAAATCCCCACGGGAGAAAGTGCAAAAGACCTAACATCAACACCCTAACATCACAATTTAAAAAATTAGAGAAGCTAGAGCAAACATTCAAAAACTAGCAGAAGACAAGAAATAACTAAGATCAGAGCACAACTGAAGGAGATAGAGACACAAAAAACCTTCAAAAATTAATGAATCCAGGAGCTGGTTTTTTGAAAAGATTAACAAAATAGATAAACCACTAGCCAGACTAGTGAAGAAGAGAGAAGAATCAAATAGACACAATAAAAAATGATAAAGGGAATATCACCACTGACTCACAGAAATACAAACTACCATCAGAGAATACTATAAACACCTTTATGCAAATAAACTAGAAAATCTAGAAGACATGGATAAATTCATGGACACATACACCCTCCTAAGACTAAACCAGAAAGAAGTGGAATCCCTGAATAGATCAATAACAAGTTCTGAAATTGAGATAACGATTAATAGTCTACCAACCAAAAAAAGCCCAGGACCAGAGGGATTCACAGCCGAATTCTACCAGAGGTACAAAAAGGAGCTAGTACAATTCCTTCTGAAACTATTCCAAAGAATAGAAAAAGAGGGAATCCTCCTTAACTCATTTTATGAGGCTAGCATCATCCTGATACGAAAACCTGGCAGTGACATAACAAAAAAAGAAAATTTGAGGCCAATATCCCTGATGAACATCAATGTGAAAATCCTCAATAAAATACTGGCAACCTGAATCCTGCAGTGCACAAAGCCTTATCCACCATGATTAAGTCGGCTTCATCCCTGGGATGCAAGGCTGGTTCAACATATGCAAATCAATAAATGTAATCCACTACATAAACAGAACCAATGATAAAAAACACATGATTATCTCAATAGAGGCAGAAAAGGCCTTCCAAAAATTCAACACCCCTTCATGCTAAATTCTATCAGTAAACTCAGTATTGAGGAAACATATCTCAAAATAATAAGAGCTATTTATGACAAACCCACAGCCAATATCATACTTAATGGGCAAAAGCTGGAAGCATTCCCTTTGACAAATGGCACAAGACAAAGATGCCCTCACTCACCTCTCCTATTTAACATATAGTATCGGAAGTTCTGGCCAGGGCAATCAGGCAAGAGAATGTAATAAAGGTGTACACATAGGAAGAGAGGAAGTCAAATTGTCTCTGCTTGCAGATAACATAATTATATATTTAGAAAATACCATTATCTCAGTCCAAAAACTCCTTAAGTTGAGAAGCAACTTCAGCAAAGTCTCAGGATACAAAACCAATGTGCAAAAATCACAAACATTCCTATACACCAATAATAGGAAAACAGAGAGTCAAATCACAAGGGAACTCCCATTCACAATTGCTACAAAGAGAACAAAATACCTAGGAATACAACTTACAAGCAATGTGAAGGATCTTTTCAAGGAGATCTACAAACCGCTGCTCAAGGAAATAAGAGAGGGCACAAACAAATGGAAAAACATTCCATGCTTGTGGATAGGAAGAATAAATATTGTGAAAATGGCCATATGGCTCAAAGTAATTTATAGATTCAATGCTATCCCCATCAAGCTACCACTGGCTTTCTTCACAGAGTTAGAAAAACTACTTTAAATTTCATATGGAACAAAAAAAAGAACCCATATAACAAAAAAATTTCCTAAGCAAAAAATAAAAATAAAAATAAATATAAAAGGCTGGAGGCATCATGCTTTCTGACTTCAAACTATACCTCAAGGTTACGGTAACCAAAACAGCATGGTACTGGTACCAAAACAGATATATAGACCAACGGAACAAAACAGAGGTCTCAGAAAGAACACAACACATCTGCAACCATCTGATCTTTGACAAACCTGACAAAAGCAATGGAGAAAAGATTCCCTACTTAATAAATGGGTTGGGAAAACCAGCTAGCCATATGTAGAAAACTGAAATTCCTTATACCTTATAGGAAACTTAACTCAAAATGGATTCAAGACTTAAATGTAAGACTTAAAACCATGAAAACCCTAGAAGAAAACCTAGGTAATACCATTCAGGACACAGGCACAGACAAAGATTTCATGACTAAAACACCAAAAGCAATGGCAACAAAAGCCAAAACAGACAAATGGGATCTAATTAAACTAAAGAGCTTCTGTACAGCAAAAGAAACTATCATCAGAGTGAAAAGGCAACCTACAGAACGGGAGAAACTTTTTGCAATCTACCTGTCTGTCAAAGGGCTAATATCCAGAATCTACAAGGAACTTAAACAAATTTACATTAAAAAAACAAACAACCTCATCAAAAAGTGGGCAAAGGATATGAACAGACACTTCTCAAAAAAAAAGACATTTATGCAGCCAACAAACATACAAAAAAAAGCGCATAATCACTGGTCATTAGAGAAATGCAAATCAAAACCACAATGAGATACCGTCTCATACCAGTTAGAATAGCAATCATTAAAAAGTCAGGAAACAGCGGATGCTGGAGAAGATGTGGAGAAATAGGAATACTTTTACACTGTTGGTGGGGATGTAAATTAGTTCAACCATTGTGGAAGACAGTGTGGTAATTCCTCAAGGATCTGGAACCAGAAATACCACTTGATCCAGCAATCCCATTACTGGGTATATA
>NW_022329795.1:1983-3911 GCF_002776525.5 Piliocolobus tephrosceles | reverse complement strand
AATTTTGAAAATACAAGTATTGCTCTTATTTCATCTTATTTTTCATATTAAGTTTTAAATTATAAATTATTTGTTAAAATTGTAGTTAAGTTTTAATTTTATTATTATTACTAATTTTTTGCTTTTTTTATAATTTTAATTATAGCACTATTATAATAATTACTATTTTTTTATTTTTTTTTTCTGTTATATGTATATGCATATAATATGCATATATATATATACATAAATTATCACGGTGCTTTTATTAATACATCACAATGATTATGAAAAATATGTAAAGTTTTATTTACTTAAACATTTTTCTCATGTAAAAATGTTTATATGTTCAATACAAATACAATCTTAATAATAACGTTTTAAAATCACTGTGCTATACTAAGAATAAAATTCATAGCAACAATAGCATGTTAGGAATAAAATTTTATAAATATGTACTATTATAATTTCTATTATAATTATTATTACTTGCTTTTTAGTTAAAAAAAAATTTCAAAATGCTTATATTAGATACGAGAAAATATGAAAAAAAAGTAGAAAACGAATAGAACAAAAACATAAAAATATACTTTTATATTGTGCATATATGTTTGTATTAAAATTTTCTGTTTCTAGTAGTACTTCTTTGAAGATGTTCACACCAAAGGGTGTTGATGATCATGTCATTAGTAAAAAAATAGTACGCTTTTTAATATCTCTACATATGATAACATATATAAATTATATAATTTTAATTGTTTCTATTATTTTAAAATGACAAAAAGGGGGATTTAAAATATATATAAAAATAAAGTACTAAAATATTATTTCAATTTTTTACAATGTAAAGTTTTTATCATTTTTTTTTTATGTTAATGACATAATCGCTAACATAGAATATAAGTTTTTTTAATTGTTATATTACATATTTATTACGTAGCTTGTTCAGTTTTCTTTTGTTCTTTTTAGTTGTAAATAAAATAATTTGATAATATTATATACATGTATGTATTATGTGCTTGTTTTAAAGGGGATAAAAGCAGGACAACTTTATCATATATTTTAAAACGTATACTAATATAATTATTTGACAACATTAGTATAAGTTTAAACTCCATTTGTTTTACATAATCATTATTTTTGGTAATGATAAGTTTTGTTATTTAAAGAATTATATGTAACTACATGAATTAAAAATAAGAACCGATAAGTTCCACATATATGTTTTGACTTCTGTCATAATTTATGTTCTTACTTACTTACTTTATTTATTTATTTATTTATTTATTTATTCATTTATTTATTTATTCATTTATTTATTCATTTATTTATTTATTTATTTATTCATTTATTTATTCATTTATTTATTCATTTATTTATTCATTTATTTATTCATTTATTTATTTATTTATTCATTTATTTATTTACTTTGTTTTTAAGAGTTAAGATATTTTTTTTGATACCACAGTATTTAAGTGTTGTAACTGCATTGTCCCCAAGTTCACACTATAAATTGTATATTATAAATTTTAAAACACAAATGTAATTTATAAGGAAACAACAAAATTAAATAATGTAATTGTACGTTTTTTTTTTTTTTGATTAGCTTATTAAAGATATATATATATATATATATATATATTTATAAATGTAATTAAAAAAAAAAAAAAAAAAAAAAAAGGAGCAATTCAAAAAAAAAAGAAGCGTAATTCGCAAAAAAAAAAAAAAATAAAACTGAAAACAAAAAAAAAACAAAAAATTGAAAACATAAGAAATTGAAAACCAATTTTTTTTTAAAATGTATAAATTTGTATGAGTAAACAGTTGTGTGCATATTTTGTAATTTTTTTTTTTTTTTTTTTGTGAATGCAAATATCAAAAGTTGTTACAAATACAGAACAAAAATTTTGACAAAAAAAAAAAAAAAAAAAAAAAAAAAAAAAAAAAAA
>NW_022329795.1:411-1883 GCF_002776525.5 Piliocolobus tephrosceles | reverse complement strand
AAAAAAAAAAAAAAAAAAAAAAAAAAAAAAAAAAAAAAATTATTATTAAGATTTAAAATAACAGAATTAAAAAAAGCATTTTAAAACTTTTTAACAATTTATATAAATTCAAAACATTGATAGCTTTTACATATATATATTGTATTGTTGCGTTACCCTTGTATATTAACTATTCCATTTGTTCTGTTTTCAATCTAAAATAAGAGCTATATATTATTAATATATATTTTTATTTTATATGATGACATTAAATGCCCACGATCTTAGTTTTAGGGGAACAAATTTTACCTTATTTAAAACGTATAGTACTTGTTCTGAGTTGTGTAAGATACAAAGAACGATTCTAACACCCGGATCGGCTGTTGTACTGATATTAATGCTACTTTTAGTACTCAATGTATTATATAACTTGTTTAAAAAACATTAAAAACTAGTCGAATTAGAGTGATAAAGTGGTACTATCAGTATAAAATTATTTTATAGCAATTTAATTTGCCTATTTTATATTATCAGACGAACTTGGCATGAATCTTAATCTTATACGAAAAAATGAAATATAATTTACTGATTTAGGAAATAATTTATATGTCATGTACATGAAGTTTATTTTATTTTTATTTGGATAATAAAAGATGCAAATTTTTTATAACGAAACTTCAACTTTCAATTCAATATTCAAATAAGTGTTAAACTTTTCATTTCGATTATTAGCACATATATATAAAACATGTACATTTAACTTTGTAAGAAGAAGCAGCATCGTGAAGAAATATTACAATTTAAAGGATTACAAAAATTGGATGGTATGTATATACATATATGTATACTTATATATAATTTTATTTTTAGTGTGTTTTTTGTTTTGATTCATGTATATAGTTTTTTAAAATAATATTGTGCATTTTTTTAAAGGTGTTATTTATATAAAATAATCTGAATGATTGTATTGTTATTGTATAATTTGTACAATTTTTAACTTTTTAATTTACTCAGTTATCGCACATAAATGTTTTATTTATTATATATATTACATGTATTATTATGTTTAATTAATTCATATTAATTTTCATTTTTATAAAATGAACAAATTTTATTATATATGTAAAACATTTGTTTCTATTAATCTTTTAAAATTTTGTAATATGTTTAATATACTACAAATTTGAATTTATTTGGTGCTAAACACTGCTATTTAAAATATGATGGATGCAAAAAAAAAAAAAAAAATAAATGTGTAAATATAAAAAAAAAGGTAAAGCATGAGTTGAATTTATAAGTAATGGTTGAAGAATAAAGATACACAGGACTAATAAAAAAAAAAAAATAAATAAATAAATAAATGAATAAATAAATAAATAAATAAATAAAATAAAGATAAACACATTTGTAATATGTACAAAAAAAAAAAAAAAAAAAAAAAAAAAATAGTTATATAAAAGAGTGTGTAAAATATATAAACCATAATATATATT
>NW_022329795.1:0-311 GCF_002776525.5 Piliocolobus tephrosceles | reverse complement strand
AAAAAAAAAAAAAAAAAAAAAAAAAAAAAAAAAAAAAGTAGTTATATAAAAGAGTGTGTAAAATATATAAACCATAATATATATTTGTTGATCAGTAGTAAATAAAATAAGAGTAATTGATGTGCATTTTTAATGAAAAAAAAAAAATTACACATTTGCATGCATCTATGTAATTTAAGCACAATGGCGGACTAAATAAGAAAAAATAAAAAGAATCACCATAATAGTGTTAGTAATAATAATTTTAGTAATAATAATGTTAATAATAGTAATGTTGGCAATAGTAATGTTGGCAATAGTAATGTTGGCAA
>NW_022329794.1:3600-3911 GCF_002776525.5 Piliocolobus tephrosceles | reverse complement strand
TTGCCAACATTACTATTGCCAACATTACTATTGCCAACATTACTATTATTAACATTATTATTACTAAAATTATTATTACTAACACTATTATGGTGATTCTTTTTATTTTTTCTTATTTAGTCCGCCATTGTGCTTAAATTACATAGATGCATGCAAATGTGTAATTTTTTTTTTTTCATTAAAAATGCACATCAATTACTCTTATTTTATTTACTACTGATCAACAAATATATATTATGGTTTATATATTTTACACACTCTTTTATATAACTACTTTTTTTTTTTTTTTTTTTTTTTTTTTTTTTTTTTTT
>NW_022329794.1:2028-3500 GCF_002776525.5 Piliocolobus tephrosceles | reverse complement strand
AATATATATTATGGTTTATATATTTTACACACTCTTTTATATAACTATTTTTTTTTTTTTTTTTTTTTTTTTTTTGTACATATTACAAATGTGTTTATCTTTATTTTATTTATTTATTTATTTATTTATTCATTTATTTATTTATTTATTTTTTTTTTTTTATTAGTCCTGTGTATCTTTATTCTTCAACCATTACTTATAAATTCAACTCATGCTTTACCTTTTTTTTTATATTTACACATTTATTTTTTTTTTTTTTTTTGCATCCATCATATTTTAAATAGCAGTGTTTAGCACCAAATAAATTCAAATTTGTAGTATATTAAACATATTACAAAATTTTAAAAGATTAATAGAAACAAATGTTTTACATATATAATAAAATTTGTTCATTTTATAAAAATGAAAATTAATATGAATTAATTAAACATAATAATACATGTAATATATATAATAAATAAAACATTTATGTGCGATAACTGAGTAAATTAAAAAGTTAAAAATTGTACAAATTATACAATAACAATACAATCATTCAGATTATTTTATATAAATAACACCTTTAAAAAAATGCACAATATTATTTTAAAAAACTATATACATGAATCAAAACAAAAAACACACTAAAAATAAAATTATATATAAGTATACATATATGTATATACATACCATCCAATTTTTGTAATCCTTTAAATTGTAATATTTCTTCACGATGCTGCTTCTTCTTACAAAGTTAAATGTACATGTTTTATATATATGTGCTAATAATCGAAATGAAAAGTTTAACACTTATTTGAATATTGAATTGAAAGTTGAAGTTTCGTTATAAAAAATTTGCATCTTTTATTATCCAAATAAAAATAAAATAAACTTCATGTACATGACATATAAATTATTTCCTAAATCAGTAAATTATATTTCATTTTTTCGTATAAGATTAAGATTCATGCCAAGTTCGTCTGATAATATAAAATAGGCAAATTAAATTGCTATAAAATAATTTTATACTGATAGTACCACTTTATCACTCTAATTCGACTAGTTTTTAATGTTTTTTAAACAAGTTATATAATACATTGAGTACTAAAAGTAGCATTAATATCAGTACAACAGCCGATCCGGGTGTTAGAATCGTTCTTTGTATCTTACACAACTCAGAACAAGTACTATACGTTTTAAATAAGGTAAAATTTGTTCCCCTAAAACTAAGATCGTGGGCATTTAATGTCATCATATAAAATAAAAATATATATTAATAATATATAGCTCTTATTTTAGATTGAAAACAGAACAAATGGAATAGTTAATATACAAGGGTAACGCAACAATACAATATATATATGTAAAAGCTATCAATGTTTTGAATTTATATAAATTGTTAAAAAGTTTTAAAATGCTTTTTTTAATTCTGTTATTTTAAATCTTAATAATAATTTTTTTTTTTTTTTTTTTTTTTTTTTTTTTTTTTTTTT
>NW_022329794.1:0-1928 GCF_002776525.5 Piliocolobus tephrosceles | reverse complement strand
TTTTTTTTTTTTTTTTTTTTTTTTTTTTTTTTTTTTTGTCAAAATTTTTGTTCTGTATTTGTAACAACTTTTGATATTTGCATTCACAAAAAAAAAAAAAAAAAAATTACAAAATATGCACACAACTGTTTACTCATACAAATTTATACATTTTAAAAAAAAATTGGTTTTCAATTTCTTATGTTTTCAATTTTTTGTTTTTTTTTTGTTTTCAGTTTTATTTTTTTTTTTTTTTGCGAATTACGCTTCTTTTTTTTTTGAATTGCTCCTTTTTTTTTTTTTTTTTTTTTTTTAATTACATTTATAAATATATATATATATATATATATATATCTTTAATAAGCTAATCAAAAAAAAAAAAAACGTACAATTACATTATTTAATTTTGTTGTTTCCTTATAAATTACATTTGTGTTTTAAAATTTATAATATACAATTTATAGTGTGAACTTGGGGACAATGCAGTTACAACACTTAAATACTGTGGTATCAAAAAAAATATCTTAACTCTTAAAAACAAAGTAAATAAATAAATGAATAAATAAATAAATAAATGAATAAATAAATGAATAAATAAATGAATAAATAAATGAATAAATAAATGAATAAATAAATAAATAAATAAATGAATAAATAAATGAATAAATAAATAAATGAATAAATAAATAAATAAATAAATAAATAAAGTAAGTAAGTAAGAACATAAATTATGACAGAAGTCAAAACATATATGTGGAACTTATCGGTTCTTATTTTTAATTCATGTAGTTACATATAATTCTTTAAATAACAAAACTTATCATTACCAAAAATAATGATTATGTAAAACAAATGGAGTTTAAACTTATACTAATGTTGTCAAATAATTATATTAGTATACGTTTTAAAATATATGATAAAGTTGTCCTGCTTTTATCCCCTTTAAAACAAGCACATAATACATACATGTATATAATATTATCAAATTATTTTATTTACAACTAAAAAGAACAAAAGAAAACTGAACAAGCTACGTAATAAATATGTAATATAACAATTAAAAAAACTTATATTCTATGTTAGCGATTATGTCATTAACATAAAAAAAAAATGATAAAAACTTTACATTGTAAAAAATTGAAATAATATTTTAGTACTTTATTTTTATATATATTTTAAATCCCCCTTTTTGTCATTTTAAAATAATAGAAACAATTAAAATTATATAATTTATATATGTTATCATATGTAGAGATATTAAAAAGCGTACTATTTTTTTACTAATGACATGATCATCAACACCCTTTGGTGTGAACATCTTCAAAGAAGTACTACTAGAAACAGAAAATTTTAATACAAACATATATGCACAATATAAAAGTATATTTTTATGTTTTTGTTCTATTCGTTTTCTACTTTTTTTTCATATTTTCTCGTATCTAATATAAGCATTTTGAAATTTTTTTTTAACTAAAAAGCAAGTAATAATAATTATAATAGAAATTATAATAGTACATATTTATAAAATTTTATTCCTAACATGCTATTGTTGCTATGAATTTTATTCTTAGTATAGCACAGTGATTTTAAAACGTTATTATTAAGATTGTATTTGTATTGAACATATAAACATTTTTACATGAGAAAAATGTTTAAGTAAATAAAACTTTACATATTTTTCATAATCATTGTGATGTATTAATAAAAGCACCGTGATAATTTATGTATATATATATATGCATATTATATGCATATACATATAACAGAAAAAAAAAATAAAAAAATAGTAATTATTATAATAGTGCTATAATTAAAATTATAAAAAAAGCAAAAAATTAGTAATAATAATAAAATTAAAACTTAACTACAATTTTAACAAATAATTTATAATTTAAAACTTAATATGAAAAATAAGATGAAATAAGAGCAATACTTGTATTTTCAAAATT
>NW_022329793.1:1988-3901 GCF_002776525.5 Piliocolobus tephrosceles | reverse complement strand
AATTTTGAAAATACAAGTATTGCTCTTATTTCATCTTATTTTTCATACTAAGTTTTAAATTATAAATTATTTGTTAAAATTGTAGTTAAGTTTTAATTTTATTATTATTACTAATTTTTTGCTTTTTTTATAATTTTATTTATAGCACTATTATAATAATTACTATTTTTTTATTTTTTTTTTCTGTTATATGTATATGCATATAATATGCATATATATATATACATAAATTATCACGGTGCTTTTATTAATACATCACAATGATTATGAAAAATATGTAAAGTTTTATTTACTTAAACATTTTTCTCATGTAAAAATGTTTATATGTTCAATACAAATACAATCTTAATAAAAACGTTTTAAAATCACTGTGCTATACTAAGAATAAAATTCATAGCAACAATAGCATGTTAGGAATAAAATTTTATAAATATGTACTATTATAATTTCTATTATAATTATTATTACTTGCTTTTTAGTTAAAAAAAAATTTCAAAATGCTTATATTAGATACGAGAAAATATGAAAAAAAAGTAGAAAACGAATAGAACAAAAACATAAAAATATACTTTTATATTGTGCATATATGTTTGTATTAAAATTTTCTGTTTCTAGTAGTACTTCTTTGAAGATGTTCACACCAAAGGGTGTTGATGATCATGTCATTAGTAAAAAAATAGTACGCTTTTTAATATCTCTACATATGATAACATATATAAATTATATAATTTTAATTGTTTCTATTATTTTAAAATGACAAAAAGGGGGATTTAAAATATATATAAAAATAAAGTACTAAAATATTATTTCAATTTTTTACAATGTAAAGTTTTTATCATTTTTTTTTTATGTTAATGACATAATCGCTAACATAGAATATAAGTTTTTTTAATTGTTATATTACATATTTATTACGTAGCTTGTTCAGTTTTCTTTTGTTCTTTTTAGTTGTAAATAAAATAATTTGATAATATTATATACATGTATGTATTATGTGCTTGTTTTAAAGGGGATAAAAGCAGGACAACTTTATCATATATTTTAAAACGTATACTAATATAATTATTTGACAACATTAGTATAAGTTTAAACTCCATTTGTTTTACATAATCATTATTTTTGGTAATGATAAGTTTTGTTATTTAAAGAATTATATGTAACTACATGAATTAAAAATAAGAACCGATAAGTTCCACATATATGTTTTGACTTCTGTCATAATTTATGTTCTTACTTACTTACTTTATTTATTTATTTATTTATTTATTCATTTATTTATTTATTCATTTATTTATTCATTTATTTATTTATTTATTTATTCATTTATTTATTCATTTATTTATTCATTTATTTATTCATTTATTTATTTATTTATTCATTTATTTATTTACTTTGTTTTTAAGAGTTAAGATATTTTTTTTGATACCACAGTATTTAAGTGTTGTAACTGCATTGTTCCCAAGTTCACACTATAAATTGTATATTATAAATTTAAAAACACAAATGTAATTTATAAGGAAACAACAAAATTAAATAATGTAATTGTACGTTTTTTTTTTTTTTGATTAGCTTATTAAAGATATATATATATATATATATATATATTTATAAATGTAATTAAAAAAAAAAAAAAAAAAAAAAAAGGAGCAATTCAAAAAAAAAAGAAGCGTAATTCGCAAAAAAAAAAAAAAATAAAACTGAAAACAAAAAAAAAACAAAAAATTGAAAACATAAGAAATTGAAAACCAATTTTTTTTTAAAATGTATAAATTTGTATGAGTAAACAGTTGTGTGCATATTTTGTAATTTTTTTTTTTTTTTTTTTTGTGAATGCAAATATCAAAAGTTGTTACAAATACAGAACAAAAATTTTGACAAAAAAAAAAAAAAAAAAAAAAAAAAAAAAAAAAAAA
>NW_022329793.1:410-1888 GCF_002776525.5 Piliocolobus tephrosceles | reverse complement strand
AAAAAAAAAAAAAAAAAAAAAAAAAAAAAAAAAAAAAAATTATTATTAAGATTTAAAATAACAGAATTAAAAAAAGCATTTTAAAACTTTTTAACAATTTATATAAATTCAAAACATTGATAGCTTTTACATATATATATTGTATTGTTGCGTTACCCTTGTATATTAACTATTCCATTTGTTCTGTTTTCAATCTAAAATAAGAGCTATATATTATTAATATATATTTTTATTTTTATTTTATATGATGACATTAAATGCCCACGATCTTGTTTTAAGGGGAACAAATTATACTATATTTAAAACGTATAATACTTGTTCTAAGTCGTGTGAGATACAAAGAACGATTCTAACACCCGGATCGGCTGTTGTACTGATATTAATGCTACTTTTAGTACTCAATGTATTATATAACTTGTTTAAAAAACATTAAAAACTAGTCGAATTAGAGTGATAAAGTGGTACAATCAGTATAAAATTATTTTATAGCAATTTAATTTGCCTATTTTATATTATCAGACGAACTTGGCATGAATCTTAATCTTATACGAAAAAATGAAATATAATTTACTGATTTAGGAAATAATTTATATGTCATGTAAATGAAGTTTATTTTATTTTTATTTGGATAATAAAAGATGCAAATTTTTTATAACGAAACTTCAACTTTCAATTCAATATTCAAATAAGTGTTAAACTTTTCATTTCGATTATTAGCACATATATATAAAACATGTACATTTAACTTTGTAAGAAGAAGCAGCATCGTGAAGAAATATTACAATTTAAAGGATTACAAAAATTGGATGGTATGTATATACATATATGTATACTTATATACAATTTTATTTTTAGTGTGTTTTTTGTTTTGATTCATGTATATAGTTTTTTAAAATAATATTGTGCATTTTTTTAAAGGTGTTATTTATATAAAATAATCTGAATGATTGTATTGTTATTGTATAATTTGTACAATTTTTAACTTTTTAATTTACTCAGTTATCGCACATAAATGTTTTATTTATTATATATATTACATGTATTATTATGTTTAATTAATTCATATTAATTTTCATTTTTATAAAATGAACAAATTTTATTATATATGTAAAACATTTGTTTCTATTAATCTTTTAAAATTTTGTAATATGTTTAATATACTACAAATTTGAATTTATTTGGTGCTAAACACTGCTATTTAAAATATGATGGATGCAAAAAAAAAAAAAAAAATAAATGTGTAAATATAAAAAAAAAGGTAAAGCATGAGTTGAATTTATAAGTAATGGTTGAAGAATAAAGATACACAGGACTAATAAAAAAAAAAAAATAAATAAATAAATAAATGAATAAATAAATAAATAAATAAATAAAATAAAGATAAACACATTTGTAATATGTACAAAAAAAAAAAAAAAAAAAAAAAAAAAATAGTTATATAAAAGAGTGTGTAAAATATATAAACCATAATATATATT
>NW_022329793.1:0-310 GCF_002776525.5 Piliocolobus tephrosceles | reverse complement strand
AAAAAAAAAAAAAAAAAAAAAAAAAAAAAAAAAAAAAGTAGTTATATAAAAGAGTGTGTAAAATATATAAACCATAATATATATTTGTTGATCAGTAGTAAATAAAATAAGAGTAATTGATGTGCATTTTTAATGAAAAAAAAAAATTACACATTTGCATGCATCTATGTAATTTAAGCACAATGGCGGACTAAATAAGAAAAAATAAAAAGAATCACCATAATAGTGTTAGTAATAATAATTTTAGTAATAATAATGTTAATAATAGTAATGTTGGCAATAGTAATGTTGGCAATAGTAATGTTGGCAA
>NW_022329792.1:3591-3901 GCF_002776525.5 Piliocolobus tephrosceles | reverse complement strand
TTGCCAACATTACTATTGCCAACATTACTATTGCCAACATTACTATTATTAACATTATTATTACTAAAATTATTATTACTAACACTATTATGGTGATTCTTTTTATTTTTTCTTATTTAGTCCGCCATTGTGCTTAAATTACATAGATGCATGCAAATGTGTAATTTTTTTTTTTCATTAAAAATGCACATCAATTACTCTTATTTTATTTACTACTGATCAACAAATATATATTATGGTTTATATATTTTACACACTCTTTTATATAACTACTTTTTTTTTTTTTTTTTTTTTTTTTTTTTTTTTTTTT
>NW_022329792.1:2013-3491 GCF_002776525.5 Piliocolobus tephrosceles | reverse complement strand
AATATATATTATGGTTTATATATTTTACACACTCTTTTATATAACTATTTTTTTTTTTTTTTTTTTTTTTTTTTTGTACATATTACAAATGTGTTTATCTTTATTTTATTTATTTATTTATTTATTTATTCATTTATTTATTTATTTATTTTTTTTTTTTTATTAGTCCTGTGTATCTTTATTCTTCAACCATTACTTATAAATTCAACTCATGCTTTACCTTTTTTTTTATATTTACACATTTATTTTTTTTTTTTTTTTTGCATCCATCATATTTTAAATAGCAGTGTTTAGCACCAAATAAATTCAAATTTGTAGTATATTAAACATATTACAAAATTTTAAAAGATTAATAGAAACAAATGTTTTACATATATAATAAAATTTGTTCATTTTATAAAAATGAAAATTAATATGAATTAATTAAACATAATAATACATGTAATATATATAATAAATAAAACATTTATGTGCGATAACTGAGTAAATTAAAAAGTTAAAAATTGTACAAATTATACAATAACAATACAATCATTCAGATTATTTTATATAAATAACACCTTTAAAAAAATGCACAATATTATTTTAAAAAACTATATACATGAATCAAAACAAAAAACACACTAAAAATAAAATTGTATATAAGTATACATATATGTATATACATACCATCCAATTTTTGTAATCCTTTAAATTGTAATATTTCTTCACGATGCTGCTTCTTCTTACAAAGTTAAATGTACATGTTTTATATATATGTGCTAATAATCGAAATGAAAAGTTTAACACTTATTTGAATATTGAATTGAAAGTTGAAGTTTCGTTATAAAAAATTTGCATCTTTTATTATCCAAATAAAAATAAAATAAACTTCATTTACATGACATATAAATTATTTCCTAAATCAGTAAATTATATTTCATTTTTTCGTATAAGATTAAGATTCATGCCAAGTTCGTCTGATAATATAAAATAGGCAAATTAAATTGCTATAAAATAATTTTATACTGATTGTACCACTTTATCACTCTAATTCGACTAGTTTTTAATGTTTTTTAAACAAGTTATATAATACATTGAGTACTAAAAGTAGCATTAATATCAGTACAACAGCCGATCCGGGTGTTAGAATCGTTCTTTGTATCTTACACAACTTAGAACAAGTATTATACGTTTTAAATATAGTATAATTTGTTCCCCTTAAAACAAGATCGTGGGCATTTAATGTCATCATATAAAATAAAAATAAAAATATATATTAATAATATATAGCTCTTATTTTAGATTGAAAACAGAACAAATGGAATAGTTAATATACAAGGGTAACGCAACAATACAATATATATATGTAAAAGCTATCAATGTTTTGAATTTATATAAATTGTTAAAAAGTTTTAAAATGCTTTTTTTAATTCTGTTATTTTAAATCTTAATAATAATTTTTTTTTTTTTTTTTTTTTTTTTTTTTTTTTTTTTTT
>NW_022329792.1:0-1913 GCF_002776525.5 Piliocolobus tephrosceles | reverse complement strand
TTTTTTTTTTTTTTTTTTTTTTTTTTTTTTTTTTTTTGTCAAAATTTTTGTTCTGTATTTGTAACAACTTTTGATATTTGCATTCACAAAAAAAAAAAAAAAAAAAATTACAAAATATGCACACAACTGTTTACTCATACAAATTTATACATTTTAAAAAAAAATTGGTTTTCAATTTCTTATGTTTTCAATTTTTTGTTTTTTTTTTGTTTTCAGTTTTATTTTTTTTTTTTTTTGCGAATTACGCTTCTTTTTTTTTTGAATTGCTCCTTTTTTTTTTTTTTTTTTTTTTTTAATTACATTTATAAATATATATATATATATATATATATATCTTTAATAAGCTAATCAAAAAAAAAAAAAACGTACAATTACATTATTTAATTTTGTTGTTTCCTTATAAATTACATTTGTGTTTTTAAATTTATAATATACAATTTATAGTGTGAACTTGGGAACAATGCAGTTACAACACTTAAATACTGTGGTATCAAAAAAAATATCTTAACTCTTAAAAACAAAGTAAATAAATAAATGAATAAATAAATAAATAAATGAATAAATAAATGAATAAATAAATGAATAAATAAATGAATAAATAAATAAATAAATAAATGAATAAATAAATGAATAAATAAATAAATGAATAAATAAATAAATAAATAAATAAAGTAAGTAAGTAAGAACATAAATTATGACAGAAGTCAAAACATATATGTGGAACTTATCGGTTCTTATTTTTAATTCATGTAGTTACATATAATTCTTTAAATAACAAAACTTATCATTACCAAAAATAATGATTATGTAAAACAAATGGAGTTTAAACTTATACTAATGTTGTCAAATAATTATATTAGTATACGTTTTAAAATATATGATAAAGTTGTCCTGCTTTTATCCCCTTTAAAACAAGCACATAATACATACATGTATATAATATTATCAAATTATTTTATTTACAACTAAAAAGAACAAAAGAAAACTGAACAAGCTACGTAATAAATATGTAATATAACAATTAAAAAAACTTATATTCTATGTTAGCGATTATGTCATTAACATAAAAAAAAAATGATAAAAACTTTACATTGTAAAAAATTGAAATAATATTTTAGTACTTTATTTTTATATATATTTTAAATCCCCCTTTTTGTCATTTTAAAATAATAGAAACAATTAAAATTATATAATTTATATATGTTATCATATGTAGAGATATTAAAAAGCGTACTATTTTTTTACTAATGACATGATCATCAACACCCTTTGGTGTGAACATCTTCAAAGAAGTACTACTAGAAACAGAAAATTTTAATACAAACATATATGCACAATATAAAAGTATATTTTTATGTTTTTGTTCTATTCGTTTTCTACTTTTTTTTCATATTTTCTCGTATCTAATATAAGCATTTTGAAATTTTTTTTTAACTAAAAAGCAAGTAATAATAATTATAATAGAAATTATAATAGTACATATTTATAAAATTTTATTCCTAACATGCTATTGTTGCTATGAATTTTATTCTTAGTATAGCACAGTGATTTTAAAACGTTTTTATTAAGATTGTATTTGTATTGAACATATAAACATTTTTACATGAGAAAAATGTTTAAGTAAATAAAACTTTACATATTTTTCATAATCATTGTGATGTATTAATAAAAGCACCGTGATAATTTATGTATATATATATATGCATATTATATGCATATACATATAACAGAAAAAAAAAATAAAAAAATAGTAATTATTATAATAGTGCTATAAATAAAATTATAAAAAAAGCAAAAAATTAGTAATAATAATAAAATTAAAACTTAACTACAATTTTAACAAATAATTTATAATTTAAAACTTAGTATGAAAAATAAGATGAAATAAGAGCAATACTTGTATTTTCAAAATT
>NW_022329791.1:0-3566 GCF_002776525.5 Piliocolobus tephrosceles | reverse complement strand
TTGGCAATAGTAATGTTGGCAATAGTAATGTTGGCAATAGTAATGTTAGCAATAGTAATGTTGGCAATAGTAATGTTAGCAATAGTGGTAATTAACATAATAAATAATATTCGTATTATTCATATTTCAAATAAAATAGTTAACATGTAATAATATAAAGTAAAAACATACATTTTCTATACTAAAAAAAAAAAAAAAAATGACATAATAAAACCTTTTTAAATTATAATATATTTAATTGTATGCGAAGATTTTTTTTTTTTTTTTTTTTTTTTTGTTATACAAAATTAACGTTATAAATTGATACATGTGTTATTTACAATGTATTTTTTTAACAAATATATAATACTTTTATAATATTACATTTGTCGTATATTGAATTGATGTGTATATGTATACATATTTGACAGTGGTTTAAGCAGAATCAGTGTGAATGGTTATGTAATTTGCGAATTTTATTTACTATATTTGAAACTACATAAGTAAAAAAAACATTTATAATATTAATAATTTAAGTAAAAGCAATTGTAGAAAACATGGTCACTTACAGTTGCCTATATAAGTAGCGATTTTTATTTGTCACATTTAAAAATAAATAAAACGTGAGACAAAGACTTATAATAAAAATTTAGATAAAAACACATGCAAATATAATGGACACAAATTATTTTATTCTTTTTATGAAATATGTAAACTTTTTGGAATTGATCAAAAATGGTATAAAAGTATAACATTTGAAAATGTAATATATATACATGTTTTAATTTGAATATAAGGAAACAAAATAGTTTATTATAAATATTTATTAAAATATTGTAAAACACGTTTTTTTTTTTTTTTTATACAGTGTAAAATATAAATATATAGTTAGGGTACCTTCTTTGTGTCTGTATGTCGTTAATGGTTTTTCATTTTCATTTGTAAAAGCTCAACAAATATCATTTAAAAAATGTACAAGAGATTATAAATTGTTGCATTATATATAATGGCAATGTTTGATTATGTTAAACATTTGTATTGGATTATAAAGAAAAGTTAATATGCGCATAAATTTGTATGTATTAACATATTACTAAAAATTAATATTATATATTTTTATTTTTTGAAAATATTAATTGTTATATGTAAAACAAAATACGTAATACGATTATATACATGTTCGTATATATACGCTCACATATATATATATATATATATATATATATATATACATATACATATACATATGTTTTAAAATTCATTAAATATTGAAGATTTAACAGTTTTATATTATTGTATTTATGTATTTTTTTACATAATATTAACATATATACAACATATAATTATAATTGCAAATAGAATCATTCATAATACATATAATAAAAGTAATCATGCATTATAATTATTGCTTCACAATTTAAGTTCATAATATTGCATTTGTCGTATAGCTTTTCGTTAAGTAAAAACTATGAACTTTTTTAGAATACATAAAAATATAAACAGGCTTAATATTTTATTTTTTATGTTTGATATAATACATTTTTGTTGTATATATATTTTTATTGAAAGCTTTTGATCCTATTTAATTGTTTAAACTTACTATATATTATAATTTTCATATGAAAAAAAATTTATAATAATGTAACACATATAGACATAATAATATAGTAGCTATTTTTAACATGTTATGTATTTTTATTTTGTTTACAGATTTGAAAATATAACTAATCATAATGGCAGAAGGTGACCCATTTGATAACGAGTATGAGAATCAAAACTTAAGTACTCTACTTACAAATACATGTAATGAAACATATAATATTTTTTTTTTTTTAAAAAACGAATTAAATTCATTTAACTATGTTTGACTACAATATATATAAAAAAAAGTAATATACTGTGTTTTACAGATAATATGGAAAATGGAAATGAAACTGGAATATTATTACATAGAGTCTTGTGAAACGTTACTATATAGCCTATTAATTATGGACAGTTGTTACCTCATCATGTGACTGTTTTTATTCTGTTAACATATTTTATAGTGTTAATTATAATAATATTTATATGTATATGTCTATACAGAATGATAAACAATGTAAGATTAGTATAAATATATATAAATACATTTGTTACATATATATATAGTTATATAAAATTTATAAAGTGTGCATAAAACTATTTGTTACGCATATTTTTATTTTTTATAGCAACCAGTTGAGGACGATTTTCAATTAATGCCAATGTTATCTTTTGAAGATGAATCTTCAGATGAGGATAATAATTCTAGTTTTTTGGGAGAAAGTAGTGAATATGAAGAGACCAGACTATGACAAGTTTAAAACCAATAACCATGTATTAAAAGTAATCAATCTATCAATCAATCATTCATTGAATAAAAATATTAAATATAAAACGACATAAAGGAAAAAAACTTTAAGGTATTACTAAGATAGTATGTTGAAATTAAAAATTGAGTAAAAAATATAAAAATTATAATTTACATAAAAATGATCAGAATATGAAGATAGTAATGATGACAATAGTAGAGAATAAACATGTAAGCAGTGTCAAGATTGTCAATATCTAAAGTGACGATATTAACACTGTATTTGTCAAAAAAATGTTATTAAAAAATTACAACTTAAGAAATAAATATAATATTACTATAACGACATAAAATGGCATATTTTTGAATATGTAGTACTTATTTAAATAAAAAAGCATAAGAATATATATAATAGTACCAATATACAATTACAAGCTTAAATTATATACTTATAACATTTCACTTTTAATGTTTGTATTATTTTTTAGGTTAAAACTGAATTATTAGTTTTCAAGTGTGTAAGTATTTTAATATAGTTCTTATATGCATTCGGAAAAAAACTTAATGTTTTTTTTTTTTTTTTTTTGTATGTTACAATATTAATAAGGCTTGTAGTTTTTGTATCACATTTATGCATTGTATATTTAAAAAAAAAAAAAAAAAATTACAACAATGTAAAAGACAAGAATTTATATGAATAACTCATATTGTTGTTGTTCGTTATGCTCATTATATGTTACGTATATACTAATTTTCGTTAATTCGATTGTTGTTTTTGTTGTTTTTTAGTTTGGTTATTGTTTATCACGGTTTCATTTTTGTGAGTGTATGTTGACAATGAACATAATGTTATATTAGTTTTAACGAATAGTTTTTTGTGTCGTGCTTGTTTAATAACTTTATTTTTTCGTAAATGTAGAGTTATTAGGTTTAGTAACTTTTTGTTAATTTTTTTTTTTTTAATTAATCATGTTGTGTTATTTAGCGCATGTAACACATTAATAATTAAATGTTATTTTATTTATAAGTTGCACATTTGATATTATATTTTTATGCTTTATACGCATGCAAAAAAAAAAAAAAAAAAAATAATAAAAAAAAAAAAAAAAAAAAAAATTATATATGAACATTTGCGGTAAATGTTCATCGGTTTTTGCTTATCAATTGTTATGTTTGTGTATTAAGATGCTTTTATAAAATAAGTATTTGATTTTTTTTTTATATTTATCAAGTTTTCCATATTCATTTTGAATTTATA
>NW_022329790.1:0-3566 GCF_002776525.5 Piliocolobus tephrosceles | reverse complement strand
TATAAATTCAAAATGAATATGGAAAACTTGATAAATATAAAAAAAAAATCAAATACTTATTTTATAAAAGCATCTTAATACACAAACATAACAATTGATAAGCAAAAACCGATGAACATTTACCGCAAATGTTCATATATAATTTTTTTTTTTTTTTTTTTTTTTATTATTTTTTTTTTTTTTTTTTTTGCATGCGTATAAAGCATAAAAATATAATATCAAATGTGCAACTTATAAATAAAATAACATTTAATTATTAATGTGTTACATGCGCTAAATAACACAACATGATTAATTAAAAAAAAAAAAATTAACAAAAAGTTACTAAACCTAATAACTCTACATTTACGAAAAAATAAAGTTATTAAACAAGCACGACACAAAAAACTATTCGTTAAAACTAATATAACATTATGTTCATTGTCAACATACACTCACAAAAATGAAACCGTGATAAACAATAACCAAACTAAAAAACAACAAAAACAACAATCGAATTAACGAAAATTAGTATATACGTAACATATAATGAGCATAACGAACAACAACAATATGAGTTATTCATATAAATTCTTGTCTTTTACATTGTTGTAATTTTTTTTTTTTTTTTTTAAATATACAATGCATAAATGTGATACAAAAACTACAAGCCTTATTAATATTGTAACATACAAAAAAAAAAAAAAAAAAACATTAAGTTTTTTTCCGAATGCATATAAGAACTATATTAAAATACTTACACACTTGAAAACTAATAATTCAGTTTTAACCTAAAAAATAATACAAACATTAAAAGTGAAATGTTATAAGTATATAATTTAAGCTTGTAATTGTATATTGGTACTATTATATATATTCTTATGCTTTTTTATTTAAATAAGTACTACATATTCAAAAATATGCCATTTTATGTCGTTATAGTAATATTATATTTATTTCTTAAGTTGTAATTTTTTAATAACATTTTTTTGACAAATACAGTGTTAATATCGTCACTTTAGATATTGACAATCTTGACACTGCTTACATGTTTATTCTCTACTATTGTCATCATTACTATCTTCATATTCTGATCATTTTTATGTAAATTATAATTTTTATATTTTTTACTCAATTTTTAATTTCAACATACTATCTTAGTAATACCTTAAAGTTTTTTTCCTTTATGTCGTTTTATATTTAATATTTTTATTCAATGAATGATTGATTGATAGATTGATTACTTTTAATACATGGTTATTGGTTTTAAACTTGTCATAGTCTGGTCTCTTCATATTCACTACTTTCTCCCAAAAAACTAGAATTATTATCCTCATCTGAAGATTCATCTTCAAAAGATAACATTGGCATTAATTGAAAATCGTCCTCAACTGGTTGCTATAAAAAATAAAAATATGCGTAACAAATAGTTTTATGCACACTTTATAAATTTTATATAACTATATATATATGTAACAAATGTATTTATATATATTTATACTAATCTTACATTGTTTATCATTCTGTATAGACATATACATATAAATATTATTATAATTAACACTATAAAATATGTTAACAGAATAAAAACAGTCACATGATGAGGTAACAACTGTCCATAATTAATAGGCTATATAGTAACGTTTCACAAGACTCTATGTAATAATATTCCAGTTTCATTTCCATTTTCCATATTATCTGTAAAACACAGTATATTACTTTTTTTTATATATATTGTAGTCAAACATAGTTAAATGAATTTAATTCGTTTTTTAAAAAAAAAAAAATATTATATGTTTCATTACATGTATTTGTAAGTAGAGTACTTAAGTTTTGATTCTCATACTCGTTATCAAATGGGTCACCTTCTGCCATTATGATTAGTTATATTTTCAAATCTGTAAACAAAATAAAAATACATAACATGTTAAAAATAGCTACTATATTATTATGTCTATATGTGTTACATTATTATAAATTTTTTTTCATATGAAAATTATAATATATAGTAAGTTTAAACAATTAAATAGGATCAAAAGCTTTCAATAAAAATATATATACAACAAAAATGTATTATATCAAACATAAAAAATAAAATATTAAGCCTGTTTATATTTTTATGTATTCTAAAAAAGTTCATAGTTTTTACTTAACGAAAAGCTATACGACAAATGCAATATTATGAACTTAAATTGTGAAGCAATAATTATAATGCATGATTACTTTTATTATATGTATTATGAATGATTCTATTTGCAATTATAATTATATGTTGTATATATGTTAATATTATGTAAAAAAATACATAAATACAATAATATAAAACTGTTAAATCTTCAATATTTAATGAATTTTAAAACATATGTATATGTATATGTATATATATATATATATATATATATATATATATGTGAGCGTATATATACGAACATGTATATAATCGTATTACGTATTTTGTTTTACATATAACAATTAATATTTTCAAAAAATAAAAATATATAATATTAATTTTTAGTAATATGTTAATACATACAAATTTATGCGCATATTAACTTTTCTTTATAATCCAATACAAATGTTTAACATAATCAAACATTGCCATTATATATAATGCAACAATTTATAATCTCTTGTACATTTTTTAAATGATATTTGTTGAGCTTTTACAAATGAAAATGAAAAACCATTAACGACATACAGACACAAAGAAGGTACCCTAACTATATATTTATATTTTACACTGTATAAAAAAAAAAAAAAAACGTGTTTTACAATATTTTAATAAATATTTATAATAAACTATTTTGTTTCCTTATATTCAAATTAAAACATGTATATATATTACATTTTCAAATGTTATACTTTTATACCATTTTTGATCAATTCCAAAAAGTTTACATATTTCATAAAAAGAATAAAATAATTTGTGTCCATTATATTTGCATGTGTTTTTATCTAAATTTTTATTATAAGTCTTTGTCTCACGTTTTATTTATTTTTAAATGTGACAAATAAAAATCGCTACTTATATAGGCAACTGTAAGTGACCATGTTTTCTACAATTGCTTTTACTTAAATTATTAATATTATAAATGTTTTTTTTACTTATGTAGTTTCAAATATAGTAAATAAAATTCGCAAATTACATAACCATTCACACTGATTCTGCTTAAACCACTGTCAAATATGTATACATATACACATCAATTCAATATACGACAAATGTAATATTATAAAAGTATTATATATTTGTTAAAAAAATACATTGTAAATAACACATGTATCAATTTATAACGTTAATTTTGTATAACAAAAAAAAAAAAAAAAAAAAAAAAATCTTCGCATACAATTAAATATATTATAATTTAAAAAGGTTTTATTATGTCATTTTTTTTTTTTTTTTTAGTATAGAAAATGTATGTTTTTACTTTATATTATTACATGTTAACTATTTTATTTGAAATATGAATAATACGAATATTATTTATTATGTTAATTACCACTATTGCTAACATTACTATTGCCAACATTACTATTGCTAACATTACTATTGCCAACATTACTATTGCCAACATTACTATTGCCAA
>NW_022329789.1:0-3568 GCF_002776525.5 Piliocolobus tephrosceles | reverse complement strand
TTGGCAATAGTAATGTTGGCAATAGTAATGTTGGCAATAGTAATGTTAGCAATAGTAATGTTGGCAATAGTAATGTTAGCAATAGTGGTAATTAACATAATAAATAATATTCGTATTATTCATATTTCAAATAAAATAGTTAACATGTAATAATATAAAGTAAAAACATACATTTTCTATACTAAAAAAAAAAAAAAAAATGACATAATAAAACCTTTTTAAATTATAATATATTTAATTGTATGCGAAGATTTTTTTTTTTTTTTTTTTTTTTTTGTTATACAAAATTAACGTTATAAATTGATACATGTGTTATTTACAATGTATTTTTTTAACAAATATATAATACTTTTATAATATTACATTTGTCGTATATTGAATTGATGTGTATATGTATACATATTTGACAGTGGTTTAAGCAGAATCAGTGTGAATGGTTATGTAATTTGCGAATTTTATTTACTATATTTGAAACTACATAAGTAAAAAAAACATTTATAATATTAATAATTTAAGTAAAAGCAATTGTAGAAAACATGGTCACTTACAGTTGCCTATATAAGTAGCGATTTTTATTTGTCACATTTAAAAATAAATAAAACGTGAGACAAAGACTTATAATAAAAATTTAGATAAAAACACATGCAAATATAATGGACACAAATTATTTTATTCTTTTTATGAAATATGTAAACTTTTTGGAATTGATCAAAAATGGTATAAAAGTATAACATTTGAAAATGTAATATATATACATGTTTTAATTTGAATATAAGGAAACAAAATAGTTTATTATAAATATTTATTAAAATATTGTAAAACACGTTTTTTTTTTTTTTTTATACAGTGTAAAATATAAATATATAGTTAGGGTACCTTCTTTGTGTCTGTATGTCGTTAATGGTTTTTCATTTTCATTTGTAAAAGCTCAACAAATATCATTTAAAAAATGTACAAGAGATTATAAATTGTTGCATTATATATAATGGCAATGTTTGATTATGTTAAACATTTGTATTGGATTATAAAGAAAAGTTAATATGCGCATAAATTTGTATGTATTAACATATTACTAAAAATTAATATTATATATTTTTATTTTTTGAAAATATTAATTGTTATATGTAAAACAAAATACGTAATACGATTATATACATGTTCGTATATATACGCTCACATATATATATATATATATATATATATATATATACATATACATATACATATGTTTTAAAATTCATTAAATATTGAAGATTTAACAGTTTTATATTATTGTATTTATGTATTTTTTTACATAATATTAACATATATACAACATATAATTATAATTGCAAATAGAATCATTCATAATACATATAATAAAAGTAATCATGCATTATAATTATTGCTTCACAATTTAAGTTCATAATATTGCATTTGTCGTATAGCTTTTCGTTAAGTAAAAACTATGAACTTTTTTAGAATACATAAAAATATAAACAGGCTTAATATTTTATTTTTTATGTTTGATATAATACATTTTTGTTGTATATATATTTTTATTGAAAGCTTTTGATCCTATTTAATTGTTTAAACTTACTATATATTATAATTTTCATATGAAAAAAAATTTATAATAATGTAACACATATAGACATAATAATATAGTAGCTATTTTTAACATGTTATGTATTTTTATTTTGTTTACAGATTTGAAAATATAACTAATCATAATGGCAGAAGGTGACCCATTTGATAACGAGTATGAGAATCAAAACTTAAGTACTCTACTTACAAATACATGTAATGAAACATATAATATTTTTTTTTTTTTAAAAAACGAATTAAATTCATTTAACTATGTTTGACTACAATATATATAAAAAAAAGTAATATACTGTGTTTTACAGATAATATGGAAAATGGAAATGAAACTGGAATATTATTACATAGAGTCTTGTGAAACGTTACTATATAGCCTATTAATTATGGACAGTTGTTACCTCATCATGTGACTGTTTTTATTCTGTTAACATATTTTATAGTGTTAATTATAATAATATTTATATGTATATGTCTATACAGAATGATAAACAATGTAAGATTAGTATAAATATATATAAATACATTTGTTACATATATATATAGTTATATAAAATTTATAAAGTGTGCATAAAACTATTTGTTACGCATATTTTTATTTTTTATAGCAACCAATTGAGGACGATTTTCAATTAATGCCAATGTTATCTTTTGAAGATGAATCTCCAGATGAGGATAATAATTCTAGTTTTTTGGGAGAAAGTAGTGAATATGAAGAGACCAGACTATGACAAGTTTAAAACCAATAACCATGTATTAAAAGTAATCAATCTATCAATCAATCATTCATTGAATAAAAATATTAAATATAAAACGATATAAAGGAAAAAAACTTTAAGGTATTACTAAGATAGTATGTTGAAATTAAAAATTGAGTAAAAAATATAAAAATTATAATTTACATAAAAATGATCAGAATATGAAGATAGTAATGATGACAATAGTAGAGAATAAACATGTAAGCAGTGTCAAGATTGTCAATATCTAAAGTGACGATATTAACACTGTATTTGTCAAAAAAATGTTATTAAAAAATTACAACTTAAGAAATAAATATAATATTACTATAACGACATAAAATGGCATATTTTTGAATATGTAGTACTTATTTAAATAAAAAAGCATAAGAATATATATAATAGTACCAATATACAATTACAAGCTTAAATTATATACTTATAACATTTCACTTTTAATGTTTGTATTATTTTTTAGGTTAAAACTGAATTATTAGTTTTCAAGTGTGTAAGTATTTTAATATAGTTCTTATATGCATTCGGAAAAAAACTTAATGTTTTTTTTTTTTTTTTTTTTTGTATGTTACAATATTAATAAGGCTTGTAGTTTTTGTATCACATTTATGCATTGTATATTTAAAAAAAAAAAAAAAAAAATTACAACAATGTAAAAGACAAGAATTTATATGAATAACTCATATTGTTGTTGTTCGTTATGCTCATTATATGTTACGTATATACTAATTTTCGTTAATTCGATTGTTGTTTTTGTTGTTTTTTAGTTTGGTTATTGTTTATCACGGTTTCATTTTTGTGAGTGTATTTTGACAATGAACATAATGTTATATTAGTTTTAACGAATAGTTTTTTGTGTCGTGCTTGTTTAATAACTTTATTTTTTCGTAAATGTAGAGTTATTAGGTTTAGTAACTTTTTGTTAATTTTTTTTTTTTTAATTAATCATGTTGTGTTATTTAGCGCATGTAACACATTAATAATTAAATGTTATTTTATTTATAAGTTGCACATTTGATATTATATTTTTATGCTTTATACGCATGCAAAAAAAAAAAAAAAAAAAATAATAAAAAAAAAAAAAAAAAAAAAAATTATATATGAACATTTGCGGTAAATGTTCATCGGTTTTTGCTTATCAATTGTTATGTTTGTGTATTAAGATGCTTTTATAAAATAAGTATTTGATTTTTTTTTATATTTATCAAGTTTTCCATATTCATTTTGAATTTATA
>NW_022329788.1:0-3568 GCF_002776525.5 Piliocolobus tephrosceles | reverse complement strand
TATAAATTCAAAATGAATATGGAAAACTTGATAAATATAAAAAAAAATCAAATACTTATTTTATAAAAGCATCTTAATACACAAACATAACAATTGATAAGCAAAAACCGATGAACATTTACCGCAAATGTTCATATATAATTTTTTTTTTTTTTTTTTTTTTTATTATTTTTTTTTTTTTTTTTTTTGCATGCGTATAAAGCATAAAAATATAATATCAAATGTGCAACTTATAAATAAAATAACATTTAATTATTAATGTGTTACATGCGCTAAATAACACAACATGATTAATTAAAAAAAAAAAAATTAACAAAAAGTTACTAAACCTAATAACTCTACATTTACGAAAAAATAAAGTTATTAAACAAGCACGACACAAAAAACTATTCGTTAAAACTAATATAACATTATGTTCATTGTCAAAATACACTCACAAAAATGAAACCGTGATAAACAATAACCAAACTAAAAAACAACAAAAACAACAATCGAATTAACGAAAATTAGTATATACGTAACATATAATGAGCATAACGAACAACAACAATATGAGTTATTCATATAAATTCTTGTCTTTTACATTGTTGTAATTTTTTTTTTTTTTTTTTTAAATATACAATGCATAAATGTGATACAAAAACTACAAGCCTTATTAATATTGTAACATACAAAAAAAAAAAAAAAAAAAAACATTAAGTTTTTTTCCGAATGCATATAAGAACTATATTAAAATACTTACACACTTGAAAACTAATAATTCAGTTTTAACCTAAAAAATAATACAAACATTAAAAGTGAAATGTTATAAGTATATAATTTAAGCTTGTAATTGTATATTGGTACTATTATATATATTCTTATGCTTTTTTATTTAAATAAGTACTACATATTCAAAAATATGCCATTTTATGTCGTTATAGTAATATTATATTTATTTCTTAAGTTGTAATTTTTTAATAACATTTTTTTGACAAATACAGTGTTAATATCGTCACTTTAGATATTGACAATCTTGACACTGCTTACATGTTTATTCTCTACTATTGTCATCATTACTATCTTCATATTCTGATCATTTTTATGTAAATTATAATTTTTATATTTTTTACTCAATTTTTAATTTCAACATACTATCTTAGTAATACCTTAAAGTTTTTTTCCTTTATATCGTTTTATATTTAATATTTTTATTCAATGAATGATTGATTGATAGATTGATTACTTTTAATACATGGTTATTGGTTTTAAACTTGTCATAGTCTGGTCTCTTCATATTCACTACTTTCTCCCAAAAAACTAGAATTATTATCCTCATCTGGAGATTCATCTTCAAAAGATAACATTGGCATTAATTGAAAATCGTCCTCAATTGGTTGCTATAAAAAATAAAAATATGCGTAACAAATAGTTTTATGCACACTTTATAAATTTTATATAACTATATATATATGTAACAAATGTATTTATATATATTTATACTAATCTTACATTGTTTATCATTCTGTATAGACATATACATATAAATATTATTATAATTAACACTATAAAATATGTTAACAGAATAAAAACAGTCACATGATGAGGTAACAACTGTCCATAATTAATAGGCTATATAGTAACGTTTCACAAGACTCTATGTAATAATATTCCAGTTTCATTTCCATTTTCCATATTATCTGTAAAACACAGTATATTACTTTTTTTTATATATATTGTAGTCAAACATAGTTAAATGAATTTAATTCGTTTTTTAAAAAAAAAAAAATATTATATGTTTCATTACATGTATTTGTAAGTAGAGTACTTAAGTTTTGATTCTCATACTCGTTATCAAATGGGTCACCTTCTGCCATTATGATTAGTTATATTTTCAAATCTGTAAACAAAATAAAAATACATAACATGTTAAAAATAGCTACTATATTATTATGTCTATATGTGTTACATTATTATAAATTTTTTTTCATATGAAAATTATAATATATAGTAAGTTTAAACAATTAAATAGGATCAAAAGCTTTCAATAAAAATATATATACAACAAAAATGTATTATATCAAACATAAAAAATAAAATATTAAGCCTGTTTATATTTTTATGTATTCTAAAAAAGTTCATAGTTTTTACTTAACGAAAAGCTATACGACAAATGCAATATTATGAACTTAAATTGTGAAGCAATAATTATAATGCATGATTACTTTTATTATATGTATTATGAATGATTCTATTTGCAATTATAATTATATGTTGTATATATGTTAATATTATGTAAAAAAATACATAAATACAATAATATAAAACTGTTAAATCTTCAATATTTAATGAATTTTAAAACATATGTATATGTATATGTATATATATATATATATATATATATATATATATGTGAGCGTATATATACGAACATGTATATAATCGTATTACGTATTTTGTTTTACATATAACAATTAATATTTTCAAAAAATAAAAATATATAATATTAATTTTTAGTAATATGTTAATACATACAAATTTATGCGCATATTAACTTTTCTTTATAATCCAATACAAATGTTTAACATAATCAAACATTGCCATTATATATAATGCAACAATTTATAATCTCTTGTACATTTTTTAAATGATATTTGTTGAGCTTTTACAAATGAAAATGAAAAACCATTAACGACATACAGACACAAAGAAGGTACCCTAACTATATATTTATATTTTACACTGTATAAAAAAAAAAAAAAAACGTGTTTTACAATATTTTAATAAATATTTATAATAAACTATTTTGTTTCCTTATATTCAAATTAAAACATGTATATATATTACATTTTCAAATGTTATACTTTTATACCATTTTTGATCAATTCCAAAAAGTTTACATATTTCATAAAAAGAATAAAATAATTTGTGTCCATTATATTTGCATGTGTTTTTATCTAAATTTTTATTATAAGTCTTTGTCTCACGTTTTATTTATTTTTAAATGTGACAAATAAAAATCGCTACTTATATAGGCAACTGTAAGTGACCATGTTTTCTACAATTGCTTTTACTTAAATTATTAATATTATAAATGTTTTTTTTACTTATGTAGTTTCAAATATAGTAAATAAAATTCGCAAATTACATAACCATTCACACTGATTCTGCTTAAACCACTGTCAAATATGTATACATATACACATCAATTCAATATACGACAAATGTAATATTATAAAAGTATTATATATTTGTTAAAAAAATACATTGTAAATAACACATGTATCAATTTATAACGTTAATTTTGTATAACAAAAAAAAAAAAAAAAAAAAAAAAATCTTCGCATACAATTAAATATATTATAATTTAAAAAGGTTTTATTATGTCATTTTTTTTTTTTTTTTTAGTATAGAAAATGTATGTTTTTACTTTATATTATTACATGTTAACTATTTTATTTGAAATATGAATAATACGAATATTATTTATTATGTTAATTACCACTATTGCTAACATTACTATTGCCAACATTACTATTGCTAACATTACTATTGCCAACATTACTATTGCCAACATTACTATTGCCAA
>NW_022329787.1:0-3220 GCF_002776525.5 Piliocolobus tephrosceles | reverse complement strand
TCATGAAGAGAAAGATATACCTCTGTAAGATGAATTCACAAATCACAAAGAAATCTCTCAGAAAGATTCTTTCTAGTTTTTATCTGAGGATATTTCCTTTGTCACCATAGGCTTCATTGCAATCCAAACTATTCCTTCTCAGATTCCCCAAAAACAGTACTACCAAACTGCTCCATGAAAAGAATCATGTAACTCTGTCAGATGAACTCACACATCACAAAGCAGTTTCTCAGAAAGCTTCTTTCTAGTTTTTATATGCGGATATTTCCTTTTAAACCATAGGCTTCAGTGTGTTCCCAAATATCCCTTCTCAGAGACCATAAAAACAATAATCCCAAAGTGCTCCCTCAATTGAAACATGTAGCTCTATGAAGTTAATGCACAAATCCCAAATATTTTCTCTTAAAGAAAGCTTCTCTCCAGTTTTTAGCTGGAGAATTTTCTTTTTCCACCTTAGTTTTGTATGTGCTCCAAAATGTCCCATTACAGATTCAAGAAAAACCAGTGTTGCCAAACTGCTCAAAGAAATGAAAGATTTAATTCTGTGAGATAAACTCACCCAGCTCAAAACAGTCTCTCAGAAAGCTTCTTTCTAGTTTTAATCTGAGGGTATTTTCTTTTTCACCATACGCTTCTCTGTGCTCTGAATATCCCTTTGTAGATTCCACAAAATCAGGGTTAATAAACTGCTCAGTGAGTAGTTTACCTCTGTGAGACAAGTTCATCCATCCCAAAGAAATTTCTCAGAAAGCTCTTTTTGTAGCTTTCATCTGTGCAGCATATTTACTTTTCCACCATCAGCCTCAATGCATTACCAAATCTTCCTTCTCAAACACCACAAAAACATTGAAGCCAAACTGCTCAATTAAAAACATGGTTTATCTCTCTGAGGTGAATACACAAATCACAAAGCAGTTTCTCAAAAACCTTCTCTCCAGTTTTTATCTGAAGACATTTCATTTTTCACCATCAACCTCTATGAGCTCCCAAATATCCCTTTGCAGATTCCCCAAATACAGTGATACCAAACTGCTCAATAAAAAGAAAGGTGCAACCCTGTGAGATGAATTCATGCATCACAAAGCAGTTTTCCATAAAGCTTCTTTCTAATTTTTATCTTAGGATGCTCCTTTTTTCATCATAGGCCTCAAGACACTCCAAGATATCCCTTTACAAATTCCAGGAAAGCAGTTTTAGCAAACTGCTCCACAAAAAGAAAGGTGTAACTCAATGAGATGAACTCACATATCACAAAGAACTTTCTCCAAAAGCTTCTTGCCAGTTTTTATCTGAGTATATTTTCTTCATCACCAAAGGCTTCAATGTGATCCAAAATATTCCATCTCAGATTAAACAAAAAGAGTGCTACCAAACTGCTCCATGAAAAGGATCATGTGACTCTGTGAGATGAATTAACTCATCACAAAGCAGTTTCTCAGAGAGCTTCTTTCTAGTTTTTATATGAGGATATTTTATTTATCACCATAAAGTTCAATGTGCTCATTAGTGTCCCATTGCAGATTCGAAGAAAACAATGTTAGCAAACTGCACAATCAAAAGAACAGTACAACTCTGTGAGATGAATTTACACATGAGAAAGCAGTTTCTGGGAAAGCTTCTTCTAATTTTTATGTGAGGATATTTCCTTTTACACCATACGCCTCAAAGCGCTCAAAAATACCCCTTTGTGGATTCCAAAAAAAAAAAAAAAAACAGTGTTAGCAAGCTGCTACATGAAAAGAAAGGTTCAAATCTGTGAGATGAAGTCACAAATAACGAGCCACTTTCTCAGCTAGCTTTTTTTTTTTTTTTTTGGTTTTGGTTTGATATTTCCTTTGTCACCGTAGGCTTCAAGGCACTCCCCAATATACTATTGCAGATTCCACGAAAACAGTGTTATCAAACTGCTCAGTGAAAACTGCAGTATAACTCTGTGAGATGAATTCACACATGATGAAGTAGTTTCTCAGAAATCTTCTTTCTAGTTTTTAATTGAAGATATTTCCTTTGTCACCATAGGCTTCAATGTGCTCCCAAATATCCATTCTCAGACACCACAAAAACAGTGATAAAATACTCTCTCAACAGAAAGCTTTATCTCTATGAGATGATTGCACACATCACAAAAGAGTTATCAGAAACTTTCTCTCCAGCTTTTACCTGAAGATAATTCCTTTTTCAACATTGGCCTCTATCTGCTCCCAAATATCCCTTTGCATATTCCACAAAAACAGTGTTAATAAACTTCTCAATGGAAACAAAGGTTTAACTCTGTGAGATGAATACACCCATCACAAAACAGTCTCTCAGAAATCTTCTTTCTATTTTTCATCTCTGCATATTTACTAATCCACCATCAGCTTGAATGCACTCCAAAATATTCCTTCTCAGCCACCACAAAAACAGTGACGCAAAACTGCTCAATCAACAAAATGGTTTATCTCTCTGAGATGAATGCACTCATAACAAAACAATTTCTCAAAAACCTACTCTCCAGTTTTTATTTGAAGATATTTCCTTTTTCACCATATTCTTCTTGAGCTCCTGAAAATCACTTTGCAGACTGCCAAGAACAGTGCTACCAAACTACACATTGAAAAGAAAGATGTAACTCTCTGAGGTGAATTCACCCGTCAGAAAGCAGTTTCTCAGATAGCTTCTTTATATTTTTTATCTGAGGATATTTCATTTTCACCATAGGTCTCAATGTACTCCCAAATATCCCTTTGCAGTTACCAGGAAAGCAGTGTTAGCAAACTGTTCCATGAAAACAAAGGTGTAATTATGTGACATGAATTCACACATCACAAGCAACTTTTTCAGAAAGATTATTTCTGGTTTTTATCTGAGGATATTTCCTTTGTCACCATAGGTTTCAATGCAATCCAAAATATCAATTCTCAGATTCCCCAAAAATAGTGCTACCAAACGGATCCATTAAAGAATCATGTAACTGAGTCAGATGAATTAACATATCACAAATCAGTTTCTCAGAAAGCTAATTTCTAGTTTTAATATGAGGATATTTCCTTTGTCACTATAAGCTTTGAAGCACCCCAAAATAGCCTATTGCAGACTCCAATAAAACAGTGTTAGCAAACTGCTGAATGAAAGAAAGGTGTAAATCTATATGATGAATTCACACATCACAAAACAGTTTCTCAGAAAGATTTTTTCCAATTTTTATTTGAGGATATTTAGTTTTTGACCATGGGCCTAA
>NW_022329786.1:0-5313 GCF_002776525.5 Piliocolobus tephrosceles | reverse complement strand
TAAATTCCATCCCATCCCATTGCATTCCATTCCATATTCCATTCCATACAATTTAGTTCCTTATTTCATTCCATTCCATTATATTCAATTCTGTTCCATTCCCATCCATTCCATTCCATATTCCATTACGTTCCACAATCCTTTGTATTTCATTTCATATTCCATTCCTTTCCAATCTATTCCATATTCCATTCCATTCCATTCCATTCTTTATTCCGTTCCATTCCATTTCATTCCATATTGCATTCCATTCCATTTCATTCCATTGCATATTGCATTCCATTCCATTCCATATTCCATTCCATTCCATATTCATTCCATTCCATATTCCAATCCATTACATTCCATCTTTCATTCCATTTCATATTCCATTCCATTACGTTTTCTATTGTATTCCATATTCCAGTCCATTCTATTCCATTCCCTTCCATATTTCATTCCATTCCATATTTCATTCCATTCCATTCCGTTCAATTTCGTTCCATTTCATTCTTTCCATATTCCAATCCATTCCATATGCCATTCCTTTCCATTCCTTTCATTTCCATATTCCATTCCGTTCCATTCCAATCTGTATTCCATTCCATTCCTTTCTATTGCATTCTTTTCCATTCCACATTGCATTCCATTCCATTCCATTACATTACTTGTTCCTTTCCATTCCTTATTCCATTGCATTCCATTTCATTTCGTTCCCTTCCATTCCATTTCATATTCCGTCACGTTACTTTCCATTACGTTCCATTCCATTCCCTATTCCATTCATTCCTTATTCCATTCCATATTCCATTCCACTCCATTCCATATTCCATTCCATTTCATGTTTCATTCCATTACATATGCCATTCCATTCTATTCCATTCTATATTCCATTTCATTCCATCTTACTTTCCATTCCATATTACATTGCATTCCATATTCCATTCCATTCAATTCTATTCCTTTCCCTTCCATATTCTATTCCATTCCAGTTTCCTCTGCCTTCCATTCCATTCCATATTCCATTCCATTCCGTTCCATTCCATTCCGTTCCATATTGTATTCCACTCCATTCTGCATTACTTTCATTCTATTCAATTTCGTTCCATTTCATTCTGTTCCATATTCAATTTCATTCCACATTCCATTCCATTCCATTCTATCCATATTCCATTCAATTCATTTCCATATTCCATTCCATTCCATTCCATTTCACATTTCATTCCATTCCATATTCAATTCCATTGCATATTCCATTCCATTCCATATTCCATTCCATTCCATTTGTTTCCATTCCATATTCCATTCCATTACATATTCCATTTTATTCCATTCCGTTCTGTTCCCTTCCATTCCGTTTCATATTGTGTTCCATTCTGTTACGTTCTGTTTTGTTACGTTCTATTTTTCATGCCATATTCCATTACATATTCCATTCCATTGCACATTTCATTTCATTCCATTCCATTCCATTTTCAATGGCATTCCATATTCGATTCCATTGCATAATCCATTCCATGTTCCTTTCCATTATATATTCCATTCCATTCCATTTCATTCCGTTCCATTCCATTCCATTACATATACCATTCCATTACATTCTATTCCATTCCACATTCCATTCCATTCCATTCTATTCTTTTCCATGTTTCATTCCATTCCATTCCATTCAGTTCCATTCCATTCCGTTCCATTCCATTCCGTTCCATATTCCATTCGTATCCATATTCCATTCCATTGCTTTCCATTCCATTTCATTACATTCCATATTCCATTCCATTCCATATTCCTTTCCATTACATTCTATATTCAGTTCCATTCCATTCCATTTATTTCCATTCCATTCCCTTCCATTCCATTCCATATTCCTTTCCTTTTCATATTCCATTCCATATTCAATTCCTTTCCATTCCATTCCATATTCTGTTCCATTTCATTCCTTATTCCAATCCATTCCATATTCCATTCCATTACATATTTCATTTCAATCCATTCCATATTCCATTCCATTCCATATTCCATTTCATACCATATTCCATTCTATTCCATAATCCTTTCCATTCCATTCCATTCCATTTTATATTTTGTTCCATTCCGTATTCCATTCCATTACATTCAATATTCCATTCCACTCCATTCCTTTCCATTCCATTCCATGTTCCATTCTATTTCATTCAATTCCAAATTCCATTCCATTCCATATTCCATTGAATTCCATTCCATTCCGTTGCATTTCATATTCCATTCCATTCCATTACATATTCCATTCAGTTCCATATCCCCTTTCATTTCATATTGCATTCCATTCCATATTCCATTTCATTCCATTTCTTTCCTTTCCATATTTCATTAAATTACATTCCATTCAATTCCATATTTCATTCCATTACAGTACAATCCATATTACACTCCATTCAAAATTCCATTTCATTTCATTTTCCAGTATATTCCATTCCATTCCATTCCACATTCCATTCCATTCCATTTCATATTCCGTACTACTCATTTCCGTTCCGTTCCATTCCATTCCATTTCATATTCCATTCCATTCCATATCCCTTTCTCTTCGATATTCCTTTCCAGCCCATGCCATTCTATTCCATTCCATACCATTCCATTACACATTCCATTCCATATTTTTTTACATTCCATTCCATATTCACCTTCATTCCTTCTTCTGTTCCATTCTTTTCCGTTTCCTATTCCATTCCATTCCATTCCTTTCCATATTCCATTCCATTTCATTTTCCATTCCAGTTCATTGCATTCTATTCAATTCCATTCCATTCCACTCCATATTCCGTTCCATGTTCCCTGCATTCCATTCCATTCCATTCCATTCCATTCCGTTTCATATTCCATTCCATTCCATCCCATTCCATATTCCATTCCATTCCATATTGCATTACATTCCATTCCCTATTTCATTCCGTTCCATTCCATTCCATATTCCTTTCCATTCCATTTTCCATTCCATTCCTTTCCATATTCCATTCCATTCCAATGCATTCCATTCTATTCCGCTGCATTTCATATTCAATTCCTCTCCATTCAATTCCTATCCATTCCATTCCATTCCATATTCCATTCCGTTCCATTCCATATCGTATTGCAGTGCATTCCATTCCATTCTTATTCCATTACATTTCATTCCATATTCCATTCCATTCCATATTCCATTGCATTTCGTTCCATTCCATATTCCATTCCATTCCATATTCCATTCCATTCCGTTCCCTTCCTTTCCATTTCATATTCCTTTCCATTCTGTTATGTTCCGTTTAGAGCCATTGCAGTCCATATTCAATTAATTCTGTATTCCATTCTGTATTCCATTCCATTCCTTATTCCATTTCTTTCCATTCCATTCCATTCCATTCCATCCCTTTCCATTCCACATTGCATTCCATTCCAATCCATATTCCATTGCATTCCACTGCATTCCATTCCATTGCATATTTTTTTCCATTCCGTATTCCGTTCCATTCCACTCCATTCCATTCCATTCCATATTCCATTCCTTTGCATATTCCATTCCATTCCATTTTCCATTCCATTCCATATTTCATTATATTCCGTTCCATTCCGTTCCCTTCCATTCCATTTCATATTCCATTCCGTTCCGTTGCAGTCCGTTCAGTTCCATTCCGTTCCATATTCCATTCCATTCCATATTTCATTCCATTCCATTCCATTCCATATTCCATTCAATTCCATACTCCATTCCTTTCCATATTCCACTTCATTCCATTCCCTATTCCATTCCATTCCATATTCCATTCCATTCCATATTCCATCCAATTCCTTATTCCATTGCATTTCTTCCCATGCCATTCCCGTCCATTACATTTCATACTGTGTTACATTGCGTTACGTTCTGGTCAGTTCCGTTTCATTCCATTGCATATTCCATTCTTTAGTATATTCCATTCTATATTTCATTACCTTCCATATACCATTCTATTCCACTCCTTTTCATTCCATTCCATATTCCATTCCATTCCATTCCATTCCACTCCATTCCGTTCCATATACCATTTCATTCCATATTTCATTCCATTCTATATTCCATTCCATTCCTTTCCATATTTCAGTCCATTCCATGTTCCATTCCACTCCATATTCCTTTCAATTGCATTCCATTCCTTTCCGTTCCATCCCATTTTTATTTCATAATTCGTTGCATTCCGTTCCATTCCATTCCTTTCCATATTCCATTCCATTTCGTATTGCATTCCATTTGGTTACATTCTATTCCATTCCATTCCATATTTAATTCCATTCCTTTCCATTTCATTGCATTCCATTCACCATTCCATTTTATTCCATTCTTTCCATTCTATTCCATTCCATATTCTTTTCCATTCCATTCCTTTCCCTTCCTTATTCCATTCCATTCCATATTCCATTCCATTCTATTCCATTCCATATTCCGCTTCATTCCATTCCATTCCATTCAGTTCCAAATCCCATTCCATTTCATATACCATTCCATTCTATTACATTACATTACATTACATTACATATTCCATTCTTAATCCATACCATTCCAGTGCATTCCATTCCGTCCCATTTTCCATTCCATTTCATTCCATTCCTTTCCAATCCATCCCATTCCATATTCCATTCCTTTTCATTTCATTCCATTCCATCCCATTCCGTATTCCATTCCATTCCATATTGCATTGCATTCCATTCCTTTCCCTACCATTCTTATTCAATTCCATTGCATTCCATATTCCTTTCCATTGCATTCCATATTGCATTCCATCCATATTCCATTCCTTTCCATATTCCATTTCTTTCCATTCCATTCCAAATTCCATTCCGTTACATATTGGATTCCATTCCATTCCATTCCTTTCCATATTCCATTCCATTCCATATTCCATTGTATTCCATTCCATATTCCATTCCAGGCCATTCCATATTTAATTCCATCCATTCCACATTCCATTCCATTCCATTTAATTCCATTCCATATTCAATTTCATTCCATATTCCATTCCATTGCATTTCATTTTCCATTCCATTCCACATTCCATTCCATTCCATATTCATTCAATTTTCTTTCCATTCCATTCCATTCCATATTCCATTTCATTCCGTATACCATTCCATTCCATTCCATTCCACATACCATTCTATTCCTTTCCATTCAATATTCCGTTCCATTGCATTCCATTCCTTTTCATTTCATTCCATTCCATCCCATTCCGTATTCCATTCCATTCCATATTGCATTGCATTCCATTCCTTTCCCTACCATTCTTATTCAATTCCATTCCATTCCATATTCCTTTCCATTGCATTCCATATTGCATTCCATCCATA
>NW_022329785.1:0-7201 GCF_002776525.5 Piliocolobus tephrosceles | reverse complement strand
GGATTCCATTCCATTCCATTCCTTTCCATATTCCATTCCATTCCATACTACATTCCATTCCATATTCCATTACATTCCATTCCATATTCCATTTCATTTCATATTACATTCATTTCCATTACATTCCGTTCCATTCCTTTCCATATTTCATTCTCTTCTATATTCCATTCCATATTCCAATCCATTATATATTCCATTCCATTCCATTCCGTTCCATATGCCATTCCGTGTCATATTCCATTCCATTCCATATTCAATTCCAATCCATTCCATATTCCATTCCATATTCCATTTCCTTCCATATTCCACTCCAATCCATTCCACATTCCATTCCATTCCATTTTCCATTGCATTCAATACCATATTCTATTCAATTCCATTCCCTATTCCATTCCATTCCATATTCCATTCCATCCCATATTCTATTCCATTCCATTCCATTCTATACTCTATTCCATTCCATATTCCATTGCATTCCATTCCATTCCTTTCTATTCCATTTCATTTCATATTCAATTCCATTCCATTACATTCCATTCCGTTACATTCCATTCCATTCCATATTCCATTCTCTTCTATATTCCATTTCATATTGCAATCCATTATATATTCCATTCCCTTCCATTCCATTTCATATACCATTCTGTTTCATATTCCATTCCATTTCATATTCAATTCCATTCAGTATTGCTTTCCTTTGTGTATTATATTTCATTCCGTAATCCATTCCATTCAATATTCCATTGCTTTACAAATTCTATTCCTTTCTATATTCGATTTCATTCCATTCCATTCCATTCCATTGCATTCCATTCCATATTGCACTCCATTCCATATTCCATTCCATTCCATTGCATTCCATTCCATATTCCATTCGATTCCACTCCTTTCCTTTCCATTCCAATCCATATTGCATTCTATTCCATATTCCATTGCATTCCATATTTAATTTCATTGCATATTCCCTTCCCTTTCCATTCCATTTAATATTCCTTTCCATTCCATTCCATTCCATATTCCATTGCTTTCCATATTCCATTCCATTCCATTCCATACTTTTCCATTCTGTTGCATTCCAATACATATCCCATTCCTTTCCATTCCATTCCATTCCATTCCATTCCATTACATTACATATTCCATTCTTTTCCATTCCATAATCCATTCCAATCCATTCCATTCCATTCTATTGCGTTCCTTATGGCATTCCATTCCATATTCCATTCAATTTTATTCCATTCCATATTCCATTCCATTCCATTGTTTTCCATTCCATTCCATTCCGTATTTCATTCTATTCCATTCCATTATGTTTCATGTTGCATTCCATATCAGTCCATTCCATCCCATTCCATATACCATTCCGTTCCATATTTCATTACATTCCATTCTATATTCCATTTAATTCCATTCCATTCCATTCCTTATTTCATTTTATTCCTTATTCCATTCCAAACCATTCCATTCCATTCCATATTTCCTTCCATTCCATTCCATATTCCATTCCATTCTACATTGCAATTCCTTCCATATTCCATTCCATTCCATTCCATTCCATATATCATTCCATTTCATATTCCATTCCATTCCGTATTCCATTCCATTCCATTTCCTTCAATTCCATTTCATATTTCATTCCATTCCTTTCCATTCCATTCCATTCCATTGCATTCCTTTCCACATTGCATTCCTTTCCATTCTCTTCCATTCCGTTGCATTCCCTATTCCATTCCATTCCATATTACATTCCATTCCATTCCATATTCCATTCCTTTCAATTCCGTTCCATATTCCATTCCTTTCCCTTCCATATTCCATTCCTTTGCATTCCATGTTCCATTCTATTCGATATTCCAATCCATTCAAATCCATTCCATACTTTAATCCATTCAATTCCATTCCATTCCATACGATATTTCATTGCATTTCATATTGTTTTACATTTCATTATATATTACATATCTTTCCATGCCTTTCCATTCCATATTCCATCCCATTCCATTCCATATTCAGTTACATTCCATATTCCATCCCTTTCATTTCCATTCCTTTCCCTTCCATATTGTATTCCCTTTCAATTTCCATTCCATTCCATGTTCCATTCCAAACCATTCCATTGCATTTGTTCCATTCCATTCCCTTCCATATTCCATTCCATTCCATTCTATTCCATTCCATATTCCATTTCATTTCATTTCATTCCATTTTACACCTCATTACTTTCCATTCCATTTCTTTCCATCCCATTCCATTAGATATTTCATTCCATTGCATTCAATATACCGTCCCATTCCATTCTCCATTCCATTTCATTCCATATTCCTTTCCAATCCATTACATAATCCTTTCGATTCCACTCCATTACTTTGCATTCCCTATTCCATTTCATTCCATTTTGCATTCCTTTCCATTCCATTCCATTCCGTTCCATATTCCATTCCATTCCGTTCCATATTCCATTACATTACATACTTCATTCCATTCCATATGCCATTCCATTGCATTCCATATTCCATTCCACTCCATATTTCATTCCATTCCATATTCCATTCCACTCCATATTCCATTGCGTTCCATTCCATTCTATTTCAATCCATATTTCATTCCATTCCATATTCCATTCCATTCCACATTCCATTGCATTCCATTTCATATTGCATTCCATTCCATTCCATTCCATATTCCGTTCCATTCCATATTCCATTGCATTCCATTCCTTATTGCATTTCATTCCATATTCCTTTCCATTCCATTCCATTTTCCATTTCATTCCATTCCATATTCCACTCCATTCCATAATCCATTTCATTCCATATTCCATTCGGTTCCATTCCATATTCCATTCCATTTCATACCATTCCATATTACATTACATTCAATTTCATTCCATATTCCATTCCTTTCCAATCTTTATTCCATTTAATTCCATATTTCATTTCTTTCCATTCCATATTCCATTTCATTCCATATTCCATTTCATTCCATTGCATTCCATATTCCATTCCATTTTATATTCCATTCCATTCCATATTGCATTCCATTCCATATCCCATTCCATTACATTACATTCCATATTCGATTCGATTTTATATTGCATTCTATTCCGTATTCCATTCCGTCCCACATTCCATTCCCTTCCATTCCATTCAATATTCCATTCCATATTCCATTCCCTTCCATTCTATTCCATATTCCATTCCATTCCATTCCATTCGCATTCCAATCTATTCCATTCCATATTCCCTTCCATTCCTTTTTCTATTCTCTTCTATATTCCATTCAATTTCATATTCCATTACATTCCGTATTCCATTGCATTTCATATTCCATTGCATTCCTATCAATTCCATTCCATATTCCATTTCTTTCCATATTCCATTTCATTCCATATTCCATTTCATTCCATATTCCATTTCTTTCCATTCCATTCATATTCGTTCCATTTCATTCCGTTGCATATTGCATCCCATTCCATATTGCTTTCCATTCCATTCCATTTCATGCCATATTCCATTCCATTCCATATTCCATTACTTTCTAATCCATTCCATTCCCGATTCCATTTCATTGCATATTCCATTCACTTCCATTTCGTACAATGTTCCATTGCATTCCACACTCCATTCCATTCCATTCCATTCCGTTCGATACCATTCCACATTCCTTTCATTTCCATTCCATTCCGTATTTCATTCCATTCCTTTCCATTCCATTCCATTCCATTTTATTCCTTTTCATGTTCCATCGTATTTCATTCTTTTCCATTCCATTCCATATTCCATTACATTACATTACATTCAATATTCTAATCCATTTCACATTCCATTACATTCCATTCCATATTCCATTCCATTATATTCCATTTCAATCTATTTCACATTCAATTCCATTCCATTCCATTCCATTCAATATTCCATTCCATTCCATTCCACATTCCATTCCATTTTATTCCATATTCCATTCCATTCCATTCCATATTCCATTCCACTCCAAACTCTTCCATTCCATTCCATTCCACATTCCATTCCATTCCATTCCATATTCTATTTCATTCTATATTCCATTCCTTTCCATATTCCATTCCAATCCATTCCATTCCATTACATATTCCATTCCATTTCATTTTCCACTCCATTCCGTATTCTATTCCATACCCTATTCCATTCCATTCCATTAGATTACATATTCCATCCCATTGCATATTCCATTCCATTCCATTCCCTTCCATTCCATTCCATATTCAATTCTATTCCATTCCATTCCATATTCCATTCCATTCCATTCCATTCCGTTCCATACCCTTCCACATTCCTTTCCATTCCATTCCATTCCGTATTTCATTCCATTCCTTTCCATTCCATTCCATTCCATGTTCCATTCCATTCCATTCTATTCCTTTCCATATTCCGTCATATTTCATTCCTTTCCATTCCACTCCATATTCCATTACATTACATTACATTCAATATTCTATTCCATTTCACATTCCATTCCAATCCATTCCATATTCCATTCCATTATATTCCATTTCAATCTATTTCATATTCAATTCCATTCCATTCGATTCAATATTCCATTCCATTCCATTCCATTCCATAGCATTCCATTCCATTCCATATTCCATTCAATTCTATTCCATATTCCATTCCATTCCATTCCATATTCCATTCCACTCCATACTATACCATTCCATTCCATTCCAAATTCAATTCCATTCCATATTCTATATCATTCTATACTCCATTCCATTCCATATTCCATTCCAATCCATTCCCTTGCATTACTTATTCCATTCCATTTCATTTTCCACTCCATTCCCTATTCTATTCCATTCCCTATTCCATTCCATTCCATTAGATTTCATATTCCATCCCATTGCATATTCCATTCAATTCCCTTCCCTTCCATTCCATTCCATATTCCATTCCATTCCATTCCATATTCTATTCCTTTCCATTCCATTCCATTCCTTATTCCATTCCATTCCATATTCCATCCAATTCCATTGCATTCAATTCCATTCCATATTCCATTCCATTTCATATTCCATTCCTTTCCATTCTTTCCATTCCATATTTCATTCCTTTTTATATTCCATGCCATTCCATATAACCTTCCATTCCATTCCATTTCATTTCATATTTCGTTCTGTTCCGTTTTGTTCCTTTCCATATTCTATTCCATTCCATACTCCCTTCCACTCCATTCCATTTTCCATTCCTTTCCATTCCATTTCAATCCATTCCATATTCCATTCCATTCCTTTAAATTCCATTTTATTCCATTCACTATTCCATTCCATTCCATTCAATTTCATATTTCATTGCCTTCCATATTCCATTAAAATTCCATATTTCATTCCCTTCAATTCCATTCCACATTCCTTTTCATTCCTTTCCATTTCATTTCTTTCCATATTCCATTCCATTGCATATTCCATTCCATTCCATTCTATTCCATTCCATTGCATTCGACACAATATTCCATTCCATTCCATTGCATTCCATATTCCATTCCATTTCATATTCCATTCCTTTCCTTTCCATATTCCATTCCATTCCTTTCGATTCCATTCCATCACATTCCACATTGCATTACATTCCACTCCATATTCCATTCCATTCCATTCCTTCCCATTCCATATTCAATTCCATATCAAATTCCATCCCCATCCTTTCCATATTCCATTCCATTTCTTTCCATTCCAGTCCATTTAATATCCCATTCCATTACATTACATTGCATTCCATTCCATTACATTCCATATTCCTTTCAATTCCATATTCCATTACATTCTACTTTCCACTGCATTCCATATTCCTTTTCCTTCCATTCCATATTCCATTCCATTCCATTCCGTTCTGTTCCATTCCATTCCATTCAATTCCATATTCCATTCCATTCCATATTTAATTTCATTCCATTCCTTTCCATTACATTCCATATTCCATCCCTTTCCATTCCATTCCATCCCTTTCCATTCCGTTCCATTCCATATTCCATTCCATTCCATTCTATATTCTTCTTCATACCATATTCAATTCCATTGCATATTTCATTCCATTCCATTTGATTCCATATTCCATTCCATCCCACATTCCATTCCATTCCATATTCCATTGCATTTTCCATTCCATTCATTAGTCCACTCCATTCCATTCCATTCTGTATTGCATTCCAATCCATTCCATTCCATTCCATTCCTTTCCATATTCCATTCAATTTCATATTACATTACATTCCGTTTTCCATTCCATTCCTTTCCATCCCATTAAATTTCTTTCCATTTCATTCCTTTCTATATTCCATTCCATTCCATATTCCATTCCATTCCATTGCATATTTCATTTTACTCCATTCCATATTCCATTCCATTCCATTCCATTCCATATTCCATTCCACTCCATTCCATATTCCATTGCTTTCCATTCCATATTCTATTCAATTTCATATACGATTCCATTCCGCATTCCCTACCATTCCATATCCCATTCCTTTCCATTCCATTCCATTCCATAATCCATTCCATTCCATTCCATATTCCATTCCATTTAATTCAATTTCATTCCGTTTCATTCAATTCCATATTCCATCCCATTCCATATTCCATTCCATTCCATTCCATTTTCCATTAGATTCAATATTTCCTCCCATTCCATTGTATTACATGCTTTTCCATTCCAATCCACTCCACATTCCATTCCATGCCATTCAATTCTATTCTTTACTTTATTTAATTCCATTCTCGTCCATTACAATCCATTCCATATTACATTCCATTCCATATTCCATTCCATTCCATTCCATTCCTTTCCACTTTCCATTCCATTCCATATGTCATCCCATTCCATTACTTTCCATATTTTATTCCATTCCATTCCATTCCATATTCCATCCAATTCCATTCCATTGCATTCCATTATATTCCATTCCATTCAATTCCGTTACTTTGCATTCCATAATCCATTCCATTGCACTCCAGTTCATTCCATATTCCATTCCATTCCATTTTGCTTTCCATTTCTTTCCATTCCCTTCGGTTTGATTCCATTTCATTTCATGTTTCTTTACATTCCGTTCCGTTCCGTTCCATTGACTATTTCTTTCCATTCTATATTCCATTACGTTCCATACTCTATTCCATTCCATTCCATTCCATATTCCATTCCATTCCATATTCCATTCCATTCCATATTCCGTT
>NW_022329784.1:0-13669 GCF_002776525.5 Piliocolobus tephrosceles | reverse complement strand
ATTCCATATTCCATTCCATTCCTTTCCATTCGATTCCATTCCACTCCATATTCCATTCCATTCCATTTCTTTCCACTCCATTCCGTTCCATTTCTTTCCTTTCCATCCCATTCCATATTCCATTCTATTCCTTTCCATGCCATAGTCAATTCCGTTCCATTTAATTCCATTCCATATTCCATTCCATTCCAGTCCATTACATTCCATTCCATTTTCCATCGATTCCATTCCATTCCATTGCATATTCATTCCATTTCATATTTTATTCAACTCCATATTCCTTTTCTTTCCATTCTATTCCCTTCCATTCTATTCCAATGCCTTTCATATTTCATTGTGTTCTGTCCTGTTCCCTTCCATTCCATATTTCATTCCATTACATATTACATTCCATTTCATTCCATTTGATTCCATTCCATTCCATTCCATTCCATTCCATTGATTCCATATTCCATTCTATTCCTTTCCGTTCCTTTCTACTTCATTACATATTCCATTTCATTCCATTGCATGCCATTCCGTTCCATATTGCTTTCCGTTCCATTCTATTCCATTTTATGTTATACACCATTCCATTCCATTTCAATCCGTTCCATATTCCATTCCGTTACATATTCCATTCCAATCCATTTCATTCCATTCCATTTCATTCCATTCCATTCCATTCCATATTCTCTTCCATATTCCATTCCATTCCATTCCATTATAGTACATTACATTCCGTTCCATTTTCCATTCCAATTCAGTCCATTCCATTCCATTCCATCCCATTCCATATTACGTATCATTTCATTCCATTCCTTTCCAGCCCTTTTCATATTCTATTCCATCCCATATCGCATTCCATTCCATTCCATATTCCATTCCATTCCATTCCATTCCTTATTCCATTCCAGTTCATTCCATTCTATTCCATTCCATATACCATTCTGTTAAATTCCATTCCATATTCCATTCCATTCCATATTCTATTCCATTCTATTTCATTCCGTTCCATTCCATTTTCCATTCCATTCCACATTCCATTCCATTCCATTCCATATTACATTGCATTCCACTCCATTGCATTACATTCTTATTCCACTATATTGCATTCCATATTCAATTCCATATTTCCATTCCATATTCCATTCCATATTTCCTTCCATTCAATTCCATTTCATATTCCATTCCATTCCATAATTCATTGCATTCCATTGCATTCCTTTCCTTTCCATTCCTTTTAATATTCTGTTCCATTCCATTACGTTATGTTCCGTTCAGTTCCATACAATTCCATATTTCATTCCATTCTATATTCCATTCCATATTCCAATTCATTCCATATTCGATTCCAAACCAAATTCCATTTCTTCACATATTCCATCCCATTCCGTTCCACATGTCCTTCCATTCCATTCTATATTCCATTCCATGCCATTGCATTCCGTTCCATATTCCATTCCATTCCATATTTCATTCCATCCCATATTCCATTCCATTTCTTTCCATATTCCATTCCATTCCATATCCCATTCCATTCCATTCTGTTCCATATTCTATTTCATTCCATTACGTATTCCATTCCATTCCGTATTCCATTCCATTAAATATTCCATTCCATTCCATTCCTTTCCTTATTGCATTCCATTCAATTCCTTTCCATTCCATTACTTTCCATTCTATACCACTCCATATTCCATTTCATTCCATTCCTTATTCCATTCCATTTCATATTCCCCTCCTTTCCATTCCATATTTCATTCCACACAATTCTTTTTCATTCCATTCCATACTATTCCATATTCCCTTCCATTCCCTTCCATTCAATTCTATTCCATTCCATATTCCATTACATTTCATTCCATTCCATATTCCATTCCACTGCATTCCATGCTCCATTCCATTTCATTCCATATTTCATTTCAATCCTATCCATATTCTATTCCATTCTATCCCATTCCAATCCATATTCCATTCCATTCTATATTCCATTCCATTCCACTTATCATTCCATTCATTTCCATATTCCATTCCATTCCATTCCATACCATTCCATATTTCATTCCATTCCATATTCCATTACACACCATATTCCATTCCATTCCATTCCATATTCCATTCCATTCGATTCCATTCTATGTAATTCAGTTCCATTCTATTCCATATTCCGTTCAATTCCATTCCACATTCCTTTTCATTCCATTTCATTCCATACCACATTCCATTCCATTCCATACGACATTCCATTCCATATTGCATTCCATTCAATATTCCATTCCATTCCATATTCATTTCAATTCCATATTACATTCCATTCCATATTCAATTGCATTGCACATTCCTGTCCATTCAATTCCATTCCATTCCCTTCCACATTCAATTCCATTCCAATATCCATTCCATTCCATATTCTATTCCATTCCATTCCATTCTGTTCCATTCGATTCCGTTCAATATTCCATTGCATTCCAATCTATTCCATTACATATTCCAATCCTTTCCATTCCATTGAATTCCATTTTCAATTCCATTCCATATTTCATTCCATTCCATTACGTTCCATTCCATTCCATTCCGTTCCATTCCATTCCATTCCCTATTCCTTTCCATTCCATTCCATATTCCATTCCATTCCATTCCGTTACATTCCATTCCATTTTCCATTCCATTCCATTCATTCCATTCCATTCCATATTCCATTCCATTCCATTCCGTTCCAATCCATATTTCATTCCATTCCATATTCCATTCCATTTCACACTCCTTTTTATTCCATTCTATTCCCTTCCGTTCCATTCAATTCTCTTGCATATTTTGATCCGTTCCGTTTCGTTCCATTCCGTTCCGTATTCCATTGCATTCCGTATCCATTCCATTCCGTTCCATTCTATTCCATTCCGTTCCACTCTTTATTCCATTCCTTTCCATTTCAATTAACTTCATTCCATATTCCATTCCATTCCATTCCATTCCATATTCCATGCAATTCCATATTCCATTGCATTCCATTCCATTTCGCTCCCGTTCATTCCATTTCATATTCCGAGCCATTCCATTAAGTTCTATTCCATTCAGTTCCATTCCAATCCATATTCTTTCCATTCTATATACCATTCCAATTTCCATTCCATTCCATTCCATACTCTATTCCCTTCCATTCCATTCCATTCCATTCCATATTCCACTCCATTTCATTCCATTCCATTCTGTACCGCATTCCTTTCCATTCCGTATTCAATTCCATTCCATATTCCATTCCATTTCATATTCCATTCCATTCCATTCCGTTCCAGATTCCATTCCATTCAATATTCCATTCCATTCCACTCCATACTCCATTGCATTCCATTCCATTCTATTCCATTCCAATCCATTCCGTTCCATGTTCCATTCCATTCTATACCATTCCATTCTATATACAATTCCATTCCATTCCATATTCCATTCCATTTCATATTCAATATAATTCCATTCCATATTCCATTCCATTCCATTCTTTTCCATATTCCATTCCATTCCATATTCCAATCCATTCCACTCGATATTCCATTGCATTTCAAACCATTCCATTCCATTCCATTCTTTTTCATTCCATTCCGTATTCCACTCCATTCCGTTCCATTCCCTTGCATATTCCTTTCAATTCCATTTTACTTTCCATTCCATAGTACACTCCATTCCTTTCCATTCCATTCCATATTTCATTCCATTCCATATTCCGTTGAATTTCATGTTCCATATCACTCCATTCCATTCTATATTCCAATCCATTCCATTCCGTTCCATTTTCCATTCCATTCCATATTCCATTCCTATCCGTTTTCTGTTGCATTCCATATTCCATTACATTTAATTCCATTCCATATTCGTTTCCATTCCATATTCCATTGCATTCCATATTCCATTCCGTTCCTTTCCATTCTATTCCATTCGATTCCATTCCATTTCGTTGCATTCCATTCCGTTCCATACACCACTCCATTACGTATTCCTTTCCATTCCATTTCATATCCCATTCCATTTTATATTCCACTCCATTCAATTCCATTCCATTCCATTCCATATTCATTCCATTTCATTCCATATTCCATTCCATTCCGTATTCCATTCCATTCCATCATACATTCCATACCATATTCCATTCAATTCAATACACCTTTCCATTCCATTCCGTTACCCTCCGTTCCGGTTCATTCCATTCTATATTCCCTTCCATTCCATACTCCATTGCATTCCATATTCCATTCCATTCCACATTCCTTTCCATTCCATTCCGTTCCATTCCGTTCCGTTTCATATTCCGTTCCGCTCCATATTACATTCCATTCCATTCCATATTACATTCAATTCCACAATCTATTCCATTCCATTCTATTCCATATTCCATTCCATTGCATTCCATTCCATTTTCCCTTCAATTCCATATTCAATTCCATTCCATTCCATTCCATTCCATTTTCATTCCATTCCATATTCTATTCCGTTTCAGTTTCCATTCCATTCCATTACAATGCATTCCGTTCCATTCTATTCCATTTTATATTCCGTTCCATTTTTTCCATTCCGTTTCTTTCAATTCCATTCCATATTCCATTCCATTCCATTCTATATTCCATTGCATTCCATTCCCTATTCCACTCCATTCCATAATGCATTTTATTCCATATACCATTCCATTCCATTCCGTATTCCATTCAATTCCATATTCCATTACATTCCATATTCCATTGCCTTCAATATTCCATTCCATTCAATTAAATTCCATTCCTTTCCATATTGTATTCCATTCCAATTTCCATTCCATTCCATATTACATATCATACCACTCCGTTCTATTCCATTCCATTCCATATTCTTTTCCATTGCATGTACCATTCCATTCCATCCCTTTCCATATTCCATTCCATTCCATTCTATTCCATTCCATTCCATTCCACATTTCATTCCATTTCACTCCATTATATTCCATTCCATATTCCATTATATTCCATTCAATTTTCTACTCCATATTCCAATCCATTCCATATTCCATTCCATTCCATATTCAATTCCTTCCATATTCCATTCAATTCTTTATCCCATTCCATTCCTTATCCCATTCCATTCCATTCCATTTCATTCCATTTAATATTCCTTTTCATTTCGTTCCTTTACATTCAGTTCCATTCCATTCCATATTTCCATTCCATTCCATATTCCATTGCAATTAATTCCATCCTATTCCATTCCATATTCCATTTCTTTCCATTCCATTCCATACTCCATTCCATATTTCATTCCATTCCATATTCCAATCCATTCCAATCCATAATCCATTTCATTCCATATTCCATTCCATTATATATTCCACTCCATACCGTAGTTCTTTCCATTCCATATTTCATTCCATTCCTTTCCATTCCATTCCATTCCATATTCCATTCCGTTAGATTTCATTCCATTCCATTCCATTTCATATTCCATTGCTTTCCATATTTCATTCCATTCCATATTCCTTTCCATTGCATTCCTTTCCATTCCGTTCCATTGCGCTCCATTTCATATTCCGTTTCGTTCCATGTTCCATTCCATTCCTTGCCGTATTCCATTCTATTTTATATTCAATTCCATATCATTCCATTCCATATTCCATTCCATTGTATTCCATTCCATATTCCATTCTATTCTAAATCGACTTCCATTCCATTCCATTCCATATTCCAATACATTACATATCGAATTCGATTCCATTCCATTCCGCTCCATTTCATCTTCTGTTCCATTCTTTCCATTCTGTTCCATTCCATTCCATTCCATATTGCTTTCCATTCCATTCCTTATTCTAATCCATTCAATTTCATATACCATTCCTTTCCATATTGCATTCCATTCCATATACCAATCCATTGCATTCCATTCCATATTCCATTCCATATTCCATTACATTCCATTAAATTCCATTCTCTTCCATAATCTATTTCATTCCAATTTTCATTTCATTCCATACTCCATTCCATTCCATTGCATTTCATTCCATGTTCCATTCCATTCCTTTCCATTCCATATTCCATTCCATTCCATTCTATTACATTCCATTACATTCCATATTAAATTCCATTTCATTCCACTCCATTCCATTCCATATTCCATTCCATTCCATTCAATATTCAATTGCATTTGATTCCAATCCATTCCATATTCCATTCCATTCATATTCCATGCCATTCCAAATTCCACACCTTTCCATTCCTTTCCATATTCCATTCCATTGTTACTCCATTCCATTTCATTCTATTCCATTCCATTCCATATTCCATTCCATATTCCATTTCATTCCATTCCATTCCATATTACTGTCCATTCCATTCCATATTCCATTCCATTCCATTATCCATTCTATTCCATATTCCATTCCATAACATATTCCTTTCCATTCCATATTCCAATCCAGTCCTTTCCATTCCATTCCATTCCACTCCATATTCCCTTCCGTTCCATTCCTTTCCATTCCATTCCTTTCCATATTCCATTACGTTCCATATTCCATTGCATTCCATATTTCATTCCATTCCTTATTCTTTCCATTCCTTTCCATTCCATTTAGGTCCATTACATACTCCGTTACGTTTCATATTCGATTCCATTCCATTCCATTCAGATTTCCATTCCATTCCATATTCCATTCCATTCCAATCCATTTCATGTTCTATCCCATTGCATTCAATTCCATATTCCATTCTATTCCATATTTCATTCCATTCCATTTCATTCCTTATTCCATTCCATTCCATATTCCATTCCATTCCATATTCCATTCCATTCCATTATCCATTCCATTCCATTCCATTCTGTTTAATTCCATTCCTTTTCAGATTCCATTTCATTCCTTTCTGCTCCGTTCCATTCAATAGCTTTCCATATTCCAATCCATTCCATATTCCATTCCATTCCTTTCCATATTCCTTTCCAATACATTCCATTCTATTCCATTCCTTTCCTTTCCATATTCCATTCAATATTCCATTCCATTTCCTTCTCCTCCATTCCATATTCCATTCCATTCCATTCAATTCAATTCCATATTCCATTCCATTCCAGAATGCATTCCATTCCATTCCATTCCGTTCCATTCCTTTCCTTTCCGATCCATTACATTCCATATTCCATTCCCTTCAATATTCCATTCCATGTTCCATTTCATTATATATTCCATTCCATTCCATTCTATTCCATTCCGTTCCTTATACATTTCCATTTCATATTCCATTCCATTCCATATTCCATTCCACTCCATTACATATTTCATTCCATTCCATTGCATATTCCATTCCATTCAATTCCATTCATCTCCATTCCATATTCCATTTCGTTCCTTATTAAATCCATTCCATTAAATACTCCATTGCATTCTATTCCATTCCCTTCCATTCCATTACCTATTCAATTTCATTCCCTTCCATTCCATTCCATATTACTTTCCATTCCTTCCACATTCCATTCGTTTCCATATTCCATTCCATTCCATATTGATTCCATTCCATTCCATATTGATTCCATTACATTCCATCTTCCATTCCATCTTCCATTCCATATTGCATTGCATTGCATTCCATTCCATTCCATTCCATTCTTATTGCATTCCATTCCATTCCACATTCCATTCCATTCCATTCCATATTCCATTCGATTCCATTCCGTTTTGCATTGCATTGCATTCCATTCCATTTCATTCAATTCCATATTCCATTCCATTCCTTATTACATTACATTACTTTCCACTACATTCCATTCCGTTCCATATTGCTTTCCATTCCATATTCCATTCCATTTTATGTTCCTTTCCATTCCATTCCATATTTCATTGCATTCCATTCCATTCCATTCCAATCCATTCCATATTCCATTCTACTCCATATTCCATCCCATTCCATTCCATATTCTACTCCATTCAATTTCATATTCCATTTCGTTCCATATCGCATTCCATTCCATATACCAATCCATTGCATTCCATTCAATATTCCATTCCATTCCATATTCCATTCCATTCCATTAAATTCCATTCCCTTCCAGAATATATTTCATTCCAATTTTCATTTCATTCCATATTCCATTCCATTCAATTCCATATCATTCCTTCCCATTCCATTCCGTTCCTACTCCATTTCATTCCATTCCGTTCCCTTCCATCCCATTATGTTCCGTTTCGTTCTGTTCCATTCCATATTCCATTCCATTCTTCATGCCATACCATTCCATTCCATTCTTTTTCATTCCAATCCATTCCCTTCCATTGTATTCCATTCCATATTCCATTCCATTCTGTTCAATTCCGTTCCATTCGATATTGCCTCCATTCCATATTCCACTCTCTTCCATTCCATACTGTATTCCATTCCATAATCCATTCCATTCCAATTTATTCCATTCCATTCCGTTTCATATTGCATTCCATTCCATCCCATTTTAATCCATCCCAGTCCATATTCGATTCCCTTCGGTATTCCATTCTCTTCCATTCCATATTCCATTCCATCCGATTCCATTCCATTCCATTCCATTCTATTACATTCCATATTGCATTCCATTCAATCTTCCATTCAATTCTCTTCCATTCCGTGTTAGATTCCATGTCATTCCGTTCCTTTCTATTTCCCTTCCATTCCATATTCCATTCCATTCCGTTCCATTCTTTGACATTCTAATCCATTCCATTGCATATTCTATGCCATATTCCATTCCATTCCATTTCATTCCATTCCATACCGTTCCATATTGCATTCCATTCCATTCCATTCCGTTCCATTCCCATCCATCCCATTCCATATTCCATTCCATTCTATATTGCATTCCATTCCATTCAATATTCCATTCCATTCCATTCTTTTCCATATTCCATTCCATTCCATTTTATATTCCATTCCATTCCACTCCAGTCCTTATTCCTTTTGATTCCATGTTCAATTGCATTCCATATTCCATTCCATTCCATATACCACTCCATTCTATTTCATTCCATTCCCTTCCATATTCCGTTACGTTACATTCCATTCCGTTTTTTTCAATTCCATTCTGTTCCATATTCCAATCCATTCCATTTCATTCCATGCCATTCTATTCCATATTCCATTCCATTCCATTCCTTATTCCATTGCATTCCTTTCCATTCCATTCGATTCCAATGCATTCCATATTCGATTCCATTCCATATTCCCTTCCATCTCATATTTCATTCTCTTCCATTTCATATACCTTTCCATTCAATTCCATTCCATATTCCACTCCATTGCATTCCATTCCATTCCTTATTCCAATTCATTCCATATTCAATTCCATTCCATTCCATATTCCATTCCATTTCATATTTCATTCTATTCTGTATTCTATTTCATTCCATATTCCATTCCATTACACTACATTCAATTATATTCCATTCCATATTCCATTCCATCCCATAATTCATTCCACCTCATTCCAATCAATTCTAATTCATTTCTTTCCGCTCCATATTCCATTCCATTCCAAATTCCATTCATTCCATTCCATTCCATTCCATACCTTTCCATATTCCATTCCATTCCATTACGTTACATTACATATTACTTTCCATTCCATTCTATTCCCATCCGTTCCTTTCCACTTTCCATTCCATTTCGTTCCATATTCCATTCCATTACATTCCATATTTCATTCCATTCCATATTCCTTTACATTCCATTTCATTCCGTTCCCTTCCATTCCATTTCATATTCTGTTGTATTTCGTCATGTTCCGTCCCATTTCATTACATATTATATTTCATTCTATATTCCATTCCATTCCAATCCATTCCATATTCCATTCTTTTCCATATTCCATTTCATTCCATTTCATTCCATTCCCTTCCATTCCATTTCATATTCCGTTTCATTCTGTTACGTTCCATTTTGTTATGTTCCATTCAATTCCATATTCCATTCCATTCTATATTCCTTTCCATATTCCACTCTATTCAATATTCCAATCCATTCCATTTCACACCTTTCCATTCCATTCCATTCCATATTCCATTCCATTCCATTCCGTTTCTTTCAATTCCGTTCCATAATCCATTCCATTCCATATTTGGTTTCATTCCATATTCCATTCCATTCTATTTCATATTCCTTTCCATTCCATTCCATTCTATTCCAATGCATATTCCATTCCATTCCATACCATTCCATTCCATTCCATTCCTTTCCATTCCATTCCATATTCCATTTGATTCCATTCCATTCCTTATTCTATTCCATTCCATTCCATTCCATATTCCATTCCCTTCCATTCCATTCTGTATTGTTCAAATCCATTCAATTCAATTTTCTACTCCATTCCATATTCCATTCCATTCCATTCCATTCCATTCCATTCCATATTCCATTCCATTGCATTCCATTCGTTATTCCATTCCATTCCTTTCCATTCCATTCCATTGAATTGCATTCCATATTCGATTCCATTCCATATTCCATTGCATTTCATATTTCATTCCCTTCCATTTCATGTTCCTTTCCAATCAAATACATTCCATATTCTACTCCATTTCATTCTATTCCATTCCTTATTCCAATTCATTTTATATTCAATTCTATTGCATTTCATTCCATATTCCATTTCATTCCATTCCATATTCCATTCCATTCCATATTTCATTCCATTCCGTATTTCATTCCATTCCATTCAATTCCATATTCCTTTCTATTTCATATTTCATTCCATTCCGTATTCCGTTTCATTCCATATTCCATTTCATTCCAATACATTCCAATCCATATTACTTTCCTTCCTATATTTCATTACACTCCATTCCATTCAATTCTGCGCCATTTCATTCCGTTCCATATTCCATTCCATTCCGTATCCCATTCCATTCAATTCCATTCCATTCCATATTCCATTCCATTCATTTCCATTCCGTATTCCATTCAATTCCATTCTATTTACATCCATTCCATTCCACATTCCATTGCATTCCATTCCATTCCATTTAATTCCATTCCATGTTCCGTTATATTCCATTCCATTCCATTCCCTATTCCATTCCATTCAATTCCATTCCAATCCATATTTCTTTTCATTCCATTCCATTCCATTCCGCATTCCATTCCATTCCATACTCCATTCTATTCCATATACCATTCCATTCCATTCTAATCCATATTCATTTCCTTACCATATTACATTCCGTTCCATATTCCATTTCATTCCATATTCCTTTCCATTCAATTCCATTCCATTCCCTTCCATATTCTATTCCATTCCAATTTCCATTACATTCCATATCCCATTTCTTTCCTTATTCCACTGCATTTCATTTCATTTCGTTACCTTCCATTACATTTCATATTTCGTTTCAATCCGTTGCATTCCGTTTCATTCCATTCCATTCCCTATTCCATTTATTCCATATTCCCTTCCATTCCATATTCCATTCGATTCCCTTCCATTTTCCATCCCATTTCATATTCTATATCATTATATATACCATTCCATTTTATTCCATTCCATATTCCATTGCATTCCATGTTACTTTCCATTCCATATTCCATTGCATTCCTTATTCCATTCCCTTCAATTCCATTGCATTCCCTTCCATATTCTATTCCATTCCAATTTCAATTCCATTCCATATACCATTCCATTCCATTCCAATCCGTTCCATTCCATTCCATTCTCTATTTTAATGCATTCCATTCAAATCCATTTCATATTCCATTCCATTCCATTCCATTCCATATTCCATTCCATTCTGTTCAATTCCATTCCATTTTCCATTTTCCGTTCCTTTCCATATTCCATTCCATTCTATTCTTTCCATATTCCATTCCATCCCAATCCATTCCTTATCCTATTCCATTCCATATTCCATTCCTTTCCATTCCATTCAATTTCATTCAGTTTCATTCTATTCCATGTTCCTTTCCATATACCATTCCATTTCATTACATATTCCTGTCCATTTCATATTCCATTCCATTCCATATTCCATTTCATTCCATTCCATTCCATATTCCATTCCATTCCATATTACATTGCCTTCCTTTCCATTCCATTACATTACTTTCCATATTTCATTCGATCCCATTCCTTATTCCCTTCTCTTCCATTCCATCCCATTGCATTCTCTTCCATTCCATATTCCATTCCCTACAATTCCATTCCATTCCTTCTTCAATTTACTTCCATATTCCATTCCATTTCATTCCCTTCCATTCAATTCCATTTTCCTTTCCATTCTATTCCGTATTCCATTCCATTCCATATTCCAATCCATTCCATATTCCAATTCATTCCATCCCATTCCATATTCCAATCCGTTCCATTCCATATTCCATTCCATTCCTTTCTATTCCCCATTCCATTCCCTATTTCATTGCATCCCATATGAAATTCCATTCCATTCCATTCCATACTCCATTCCATTCCATATTCCATTCCATTCCATATTCCATTCGATTCCTTTCCATTTTCCATTCCATTCCATTCCGTATTCCATTCTATTCCCTATTCCATTCCATCCCATATTCCATTCCATTCCTTTCCAATTTCATTCAATTCCAAATTCCATTCCATTCCACTCCATATTCCATCGCATTTCATTCCATTCCATTCCATTCCATATTCCTTTCCATTCCATTCCGTATTCCTTTCCATTCCATATTCAATTTCATTCCATATTCCGTTCCAATGCATTCCCTTCCATATTCCATTTCATTCCATATTCAACTCCATTTAATTCCTTTCCATTCCATATTCCATTCCACTCCGTATGCCATTGCATTCCATTCTATTCCTTTTCCTTCCATTAGATCTCATATTCCATTCCCTTCCATTCCATTTCATATTCCGTTCCATTGGGTTACGTTATGTTCCATTCCATTCCTTATTTTATTCCATTCCATATTCCATTCCATTCCATATTCCATTGCATTCCATTTCATTCCCTTCCCTTTCATTCCTTTTCATATTCCATTCCATTCCATTACGTTCCATTCCATTATGTTCCGTTCCATTCCATATTCCCTCCCATTCTATATTCCATTCCGTATTTCATTCCATTCAATATTGCACTCCATTCCATTTCATTCTATTTCATTCCATATGCCATTCCACACCGTTTCTTTCCATTCCGTTACATAATCCATTCTATTCCATATTCCATTCCATGCTATATTCAATTCCTTTACAATACATATTCCGTTCCATTCCATATTCCATTCCATTCCATATATCATTCCATTCCATTCCATTCTATATTGCATTCCATTCAATTCCATTCCTTTCCATTTTATATTCCAATCCATTCCATTCAATTCCGATTCATTCCATTCCATTCCATACTCCTTTGCTTTTCATATTCCTTTGAATTACATATTCCATTCCAGTCTATATTACATGACATTCCCTTATATTCCATTACATATTCCATTTCAGTCCATATTCCATTCCATTCCATTACATTACATTACATTACATTCTATATTCCTTTCCATTCCATTCGGTTCCGTTCCATGCCATTCCATTCAATTCTATATTCTATTCCATTCCATATTCCATTTCATTCCCTTTCCTTCCATTCCCTTTCATTCCATATTCCATTCCATGCCATTCCATATTCCATTCCATTCCATATTCCTTTACATTCCATATTCCATTCCATTCCATTTCTTTCTATTCCAGTCCATTC